>NW_017972545.1:125074-126442 GCF_001876935.1 Asparagus officinalis | reverse complement strand
CCGCAATCATCTGCTCCCTCCTCTTCCTCCTCTCCTCCATCCTCTGCCTCTCCTCCTCCGTATCAGTTCCCGAGTCCTCGCTACTCCCCGAAGAACTCTCCGATGACCCTCCATCCTCTGCTCCCTCTTCAACGGCATGAGAAGTATCCGCCTTTTCATCAGAACCCTGGTTCTCATGGTGAATCTCCTTCGAGAAGCTCTCCTCTCTGGATTTTCCGATTCTTTCCTTCTTATACGAGACTGGAGGGGCTGGGATCCAGGGTTTCTTATGATTCCTCTTGATCTTCCCCGGATCGGGCGAGCTGAGGAGCTCGGTCCAGTCAATGACGGCTGATCCAGGGGTTTCGGTTGGCGATTCGGATTTGGCTGATGATGCCGCTGCAACCATCCAGCGTAAAGAAGGAGGCGGCGGCGGGATCGACGACGGCGATGGCGATGGGGAACGAGAAGGAGGAGATTTCTTAGGGAGCTGATACTTTAGAGAGGGAACAGAATTAAAATCGATCTTTCTTTTAGGGACGATCTCGTCGGAGGATGAAGATTGGGGTTTCTCGTTCTTGCCTAGGGATTCTGCGGCTTGTTGATCGATCTGGTGATTATATCGGGGGCAATTAGATGATAAGGAGGTGGAGGAGGAGGAGAATGTGATAGGGAACTTGCCTGTTGGAGGAATGTTTCGGCGACCTTGAGCTTACCGGAGATCCAGCCAGCCATGGCTGCGGTGTTTCTGCAGATCTCTCCCCCCAGCAGCGGAGATCGAGTGAAGTTTTTCGTCGAGGCACGGTTTGGTGAACCAGAAAACCAATTGCGGATCTATCTCACGGCCGAACCCGGCCCGAAATAATGGGCTTGTTGGACTTTGGAGCCCGTGGTGGTGTTCTCCGACTCTTGCCCATGTTTATCCATCTCCTGAAACTCTTTGGTTCGCTACTGTAGATAGCTACAGAGTCATAGTATTTTCAGAAATTTCTCCCTCATTTTTTGATTTATTTATGATTTACGTTCACTAATTTTAGGGCCCTCTAAAGCATTCACAGCCTTCACATGATTGTGGACCCCATCAATTTTACTGATTGAATATATGGTAGATACATAGTATATTGTTAGACAAATTTTTCAAATTCGATCAATTTAGAAACTTAATTGTCAAAACTGGCTGAGACTTGGTCGATTTTGGCGATTAAATTGAAAATTGATCGTTTTTTACAATAAAGTTTCTAAATAGGTCGAATTTGAAAATTTGTCCTATATTGCTCTAGTGGTTCTAGGGAAACAGTTTTAAGTAATAATATAATGATACGTTATCACATAGTTGTGGGCCCCATTAATAGTCTTCTCCTTTGTTCTTACACTATCAGAGAGATCTGA
>NW_017972545.1:113994-125054 GCF_001876935.1 Asparagus officinalis | reverse complement strand
ACACTCCCTCAACTGCATACCATCGCCCTCTCCTCCCTGAATCTCAAGTCTGATACGATGGGCTCTCTACTCTATTGTTGTTTGCATCAGATGGCTACTGACTTCATCCCTTTTATTTGGCACTTGAACTCAAGTTCTTCCTCCTCCTCTTTTTAGTCGTCCTCAAGGTAATTATTCTTCCTTCTTCTTCCTTTGTTTTGCTATTTTTTTCCTTATTTTTACACATTCTAGTGCCACTTTCGTGCACCCAAAAAAACAATTTTATCTATGGCATAATATATGAGAAACGTGACTTTGAAAATGTCTTCATCTGCCTAATTTGGGATTGCTTTTCAAAATTAACAGCACATTTGTCAAAGCCTCACCAACCCCTTTTGTATATTTTATTATTTTCTTATGACTATATAAGGGGGATGAGGGGAGAGGGTTTAATGCATCAGTCGGAGAGAAACAAAATATTTAGAGAATAGAAGAGAGAGAGAAGAGAGTGAGATAGAAAGAATTTGTCTCTTTCTTTGTGTGAGTCTCTGGCAAGAGAGTGATCTCATCTTTGTAATCTTCTCGTTGGTGATTAGTGAAATTCTCTGTTGTTCTCGCCCATGGACGTAGGTCATACTGACCGAACCACGTTCAAATCAAATCCTGGTGTGCTGTTTTCTATTTGTCCACTCTTGTATAGACATCTTCTGTGCCTGTGAAGCCCCTCCGCTATAACAAACTGGTATCAGAGCCTACTTAGAGTACGTGTATCTGTTTATCGTATGCTGTGTGGTTGCCACTAAAAGTGGATCCTCCACATCAGAAAATAAGCTAGATTATCATTTACTCTTTAAAGGCATTAGATACTATTCACGTGTACTATACTATTCAAAAGTACTATTACTTTTCATATGTACGGTCACTATTCATATGTACGGTTACTGTTTGCAAATACGGTTATTGTTCATAAATACAGTTACTGTTCTAATTGGCTTCAAGATGTCTTCTGCGAAGTACAAAGTGCAGAAATTGGATGGGAAAACAGCTTCAGTTTGTGGAGAGAAAAAATGAGGGCTCTCCTAGTACAACAAGGACTGTTCAAAGTCTTGTCCGGAAAGGATAAGTTGCCGGAATCTATGCCCGATGATGAGAAAGAAGAGCTGAAGATGAAGGCGTATAGTGCCATACAGCTCTGTTTGGCCGATGAGGTCCTACGGGAGGTTGCCGATGAAGATACCGCTACCAGCTTGTGGCTCAAGTTAGAGAGCTTGTACATGACGAAATCTCTAACAAACAAGCTATACTTGAAGCAACGCCTCTTCACCCTTCGCATGAAGGAATGTATGCGAATTAAAGACCATTTAGATGAACTTAACACTATTCTTATGGATTTAAAGAATATTGATGTTAAAATCGATGAAGAAGATCAAGCCCTTATCTTGTTATGTTCATTACCTCATTCCTTTGAAAATTTTGTCAATAGTATGTTATACAGTAGAGATACACTTTCTTTGGAGGATGTCAAATTAGCCTTACATTCAAAAGAGTTAAGGCAGAAATTGTCTGTCGTAGGGGGAGAGGATCAAGCTGGAGGCTTGTTCGCTCGTGGTCGTCCTGAAAAGGGTGTTGGTGGTAGAGGCAAATCTAGAAACATGTCTAGATCAAAGTCCAGACCAAGAAGAAATGTTGAATGCTATTACTGTCACAAATATGGGCTTATAAAATCTAATTGTCCAGCGCTCAAAGTAAAGGATAATTCATAGTCGAAGTATAGCGAGGTGAAACATTCAGTTGCCACTGTAACTGAAGAGTCTTCTAGTTCACATGAAGTTCTTTCAGTTAGTGT
Organism: Asparagus officinalis; assembly: GCF_001876935.1. Taxonomy (NCBI): domain Eukaryota; kingdom Viridiplantae; phylum Streptophyta; class Magnoliopsida; order Asparagales; family Asparagaceae; genus Asparagus; species Asparagus officinalis. Next base: position 123,229 of record NW_017972545.1, on the reverse strand, counting down.
TAATACTCATTCACAAGATGAGTGGGTTCTTGATTCGGGTTGTTCCTATCATATGTGTCCGCATAGGAATTGGTTTGTCACATATCAGTCTATCGGTTCTTGATTCGGGTTGTTCCTATCATATGTGTCCGCATAGGAATTGGTTTGTCACATATCAGTCTATCGATGGTGGGAATGTCTTGTTACGAAATAACATGCCTTGCAAGACTGTTGGTATCGGATCAATTAAGATTAGAACCCATGATGGTATTGTTAGAACATTGAGTAATGTTCGTCATATTCCAGAGTTAAAGAAGAACCTCATTTCTTTAGGCACCATTGACTCAAATGGTTTTAAGTTTGGTTTTAAGTTTTCGGCTGAAGGTGGAGTTTTGAGAGTTAGTAAAGGCTCTCTTGTTGTGATGAAAGGAAAGAAGGTAAATACTAAAGGCTCTCTTGTTGTGATGAAAGGAAAGAAGGTAAATACCCTCTATATCCTTGAAGGCAGTACAGTAACAGGTGCTGCAGCAGTGTCATCCTCAGAGGATTCAGATTCTGACACTACACATTTGTGGCATATGCGGTTAGGGCATATGAGTGAGAGAGGACTAGATGTATTGAGCAAACAAGGTCTGCTTTGTGGTAAAAAAAATTAGTAAGCTAGACTTTTGTGAGCATTGTGTTTTTGGTAAACACCATAGAGTATCCTTTAGTACCGGTGTCCACAGAACCAAGGGTACTTTAGATTATATTCATTCAGATGTTTGGGGTCCCTCTCATGTTCCATCAAAAGGTGGAGCTCGTTTTCTGCTAACATTAATTGATGATTATTCCAGAAAAGTTTGAGTGTATCCTTTGAAGTATAAAAGTAATGTGTTTGCAACCTTCAAGCAATGGAAGGTTATGATTAAGAAGCAAACAGGAAAGAAAGTGAAGCGCCTCAGAACCGACAATGGGATGGAGTTTTTTTCCACAGAGTTTGACCAGTTCTGCAAGAATGAAGGTATTGTGCGTCATCGTACAGTTCGGCATACACCACAGCAAAATGGAGTTGCAGAAATGATGAACAGAACACTTTTGGAGAGAGCTCAGTGCATGCTCTCTAATGCCGGTTTGTCAAAAGACTTTTGGGCCGAGGCAGTTATACAACTTGCTATTTGATAAACAGAACTCCTTCTACAGCAATTAATTTTAAGACTCCAGAAGAGGTATGGTCTGGTGCCCCTGCTAATTACTCTTATTTAAGAGTATTTGGTTGCTCTACTTATTTTCATGTTAATGATCATAAGCTTGAACCTAGAGCAAAGAAAGCTATCTTTCTAGGATATGCTACTGGGGTGAAGGGATATAGATTATGGTATTCTGATCCTAAGTCACCTAAATTTATTATTAGTAGGGATGTTACTTTTGATGAAAAATCCATGCTTCACCCGAGAAAGGAGTTTGTTATTGACACTACAGGTACTCAAAAGGAGTCTACCAAGCAGGTGGAGCTAGAGAGCTCAACTTCAAAGAGAGTGCTTGAGGACGCTCATGTTGAACCAGTTGATACTGCGGAAGGTTCAACTTCAGATGCTGATCCACCACAAGAGCAACAGTATAATATTGCCACCGGGAGAAAAAAAAAGGCAGATCTAACCTCCTCAACGCTATGCAAACATGCTTGCTTATGCTTTTTGTATAACAGAATCGATTGAGGTTCCAGAGCCTTCTACATTCAAGGAGGCTATTAGTGGCAATGAGGCTGCAAATTGGACTGTTGTGATGACTAAAGAGATGGAGTCTCTTCACAAGAACCAGACATGGGAGCTAGTGAAGCCACCAAGGGGACAGAAGATCGTTGGTTGTAAATGGGTCTTCAAGAAGAAAGAAGGAGCTCCGGATACAGATTCTGTAAGGTACAAGGCACGTTTGGTAGCTAAAGGTTATAGTCAGACCAAAGGTGTGGACTTTAATGAAGTATTCTCTCCAATTGTAAAACACACCTCAATCTGCATGTTGCTTGCCATGGTTGCTCATTTTAATTTGGAGCTTGAGCAACTTGATGTGAAGATGGATTTTCTACATGGCGAGCTTGAGGAGCAGATCTTTATGCATCAGCCAGAGGGGTTCATTGTTGAAGGTAAAGAAGATCATGTGTGCAGGTTGAAGAAATCTCTTTATGGGTTGAAACAGTCTCCGAGGCAGTGGTATTTAAGATTTAATACTTTCATGATTGAGCATGGTTACTCTAGGAGTAAATATGATAGTTGTGTTTATCATAAAAAGCTCAATGATGGTTCTTTTATATATTTGCTTTTGTATGTTGATGACATGTTGATTGCAGCTAAAGGTATGTCAGAAATCAACGAGTTAAAATCTCAACTCAAACATGAGTTTGAGATGAAGGACTTGGGAGCAGCAAAGAAGATTTTAGGGATGGAGATCCACAGGAACAGGCGAGAAGGAAGTTTATTCCTATCTCAGGAGAAATACATCAAGAAGGTGTTGGAGAGATTTGGCATGCTTGATGCCAAACCTGTGAATACTCCGCTTGCCGCTCATTTTTGTCTTTCAGCAGATTTGTCACCTCAGACTGAGGAGGAGGAGCAGTACATGTCTTGTGTTTCTTATGCGAGTGCAGTTGGAAGCATTATGTATGTGATGGTTTGCACCCGTCCAGATATTTCACATGCAGTCAGTGTTGTGAGTCGGTACATGGATAAGCCTAGAAAGGTCCATTGGCAGGCTGTGAAATGGATACTTAGATATTTGAGAGGATCTGCTAACATTAGTTTGTATTTTGGCAGGAACACAGACTCAGATTGCAGAATACTTGGCTATTCTGATTCAGATTATGCGGGTGATTTGGATAAGAGACGATCCCTGACAGGTTATATATTCACTCTTTCAGGTAGTGCCATTAGTTGGAAGGTGACTCTACAGTCGACAGTTGTTTTGTCTACTATAGAGGCAGAGTATATGGCAGTGACAGAAGCAGTGAAAGAAGCTATTTGGTTAAGAGGTTTGGTTGAAGATCTCGGCTTACACCAAGGTGTTACTACGGTATTTTGTGATAACCAGAGTGCTATACATTTGACGAAGCATCAGATATATCATGAAAGAACCAAACATATAGATGTCAGATATCATTTCATCAGAGAAATTAAAGTCATCAGGATTGAGAAGATTGGTACTGCAGATAATCTAGCAGATATGATGACGAAGCCCATACCTTCGCGCAAGTTCAAGCATTGTCTCGAGTTGCTTGGAGTTCGACAAAGCGGAGGTTAAGCCCGTAAGGGGCTTCTGGTGAGACAACAAGAGTAAAGAGAAGATCTTCATTTTCAAAGTCAAGGTGGAGATTTGTGAGAAACGTGACTTTGAAAATGTCTCCATCTGCCTAATTTGGGATTGCTTTTCAAAATTAACAGCACATTTGTCAAAGCCTCACCAACCCCTTTTGTATATTTTATTATTTTCTTATGACTATATAAGGGGGATGAGGGGAGAGGGTTTAATGCATCAGTCGGAGAGAAACAAAATATTTAGAGAAAAAAAGAGAGAGAGAAGAGAGTGAGATAGAAAGAATTTGTCTCTTTCTTTGTGTGAGTCTCTGGCAAGAGACTGATCTCATCTTTGTAATCTTCTCGTTGGTGATTAGTGAAATTTTCTGTTGTTCTCGCCCGTGGACGTAGGTCATACTGACCGAACCACGTTAAAATCCTGGTGTGTTGTTTTCTATTTGTCCACTCTTGTATAGACATCTTCTGTGTCTGTGAAGCCCCTCCGCTGTAACATAATATCTTCATGATTGGGGATTACCTAATTTAGAAAAAAAATAATCTAGGATTTACCTATGGCAAGTCTCAGTGGGTAGAAGAAAATATTACCATTCACTTCCTTTCTTTAAACATACAATGTCATTTTTTCCATACACGAGAGAAATGCATTTTTCGTTATTTGTGGGTAATTCTACTGGCATAAAATCAAGGACAAATTTTTAAAAAAGTCCTTTTTAAAATTTAATAAGCAAAAACGATCATTTAGATTTTTAATGAGCAAAACCGAGCCTTTGAGGAAAAAATGGTCGTTTTGCATCATCCGAACTATACGAGACTAGTAGTTTCGTACAGTTTGTTTTAATCCCCCCCTCCATTCTCATCCTCCCCCTCTCTCTCTCTCTCCCGACCTCTTAATTTCCCAACCTCCCTCTCTCCTCCGTTCTCATCCGCCCCTCCCCTCCTTTACAACAACGGAAATGCCCTCCACCGCCAGTCCTGTCGAGGCCCTCATCGGCCGACGGCGGAGGACGTGGGAATCCTTCGAGAACTTCGGAGGAGAAAGCGATCAGAAGAGAACTCGAGAGGATTCAGAAGCTCGGCATCATGTTAATCCCGCACCCTCCCTCAGAGTCCAGTCCTCATGGCTCTGCGCGACGGTGTCATCGTTAGCCACTACAGCGTCCGCCGGCGCAATGCTCCTCCGTCTATCTTTCCCCATGGCCCTGCTACTGGCAAGCTCTTGTCGTCGCCGTCACCGAGGCAATCTTCGAGGTCCATTGCTTAGCCTCTCTTTTTTTGTGTGCATGTTCGATCTACAATGTGCATTCTTTTGATGAAAGATTGAGGATTTTGATTGTTTGTTTCATTAGTTTCATTTTCTTTTGAAATTCCTGCTCTTTTATGTTTGAAAGATTGAGGATTTTGAGTGTTAGTCGCCAAAAAAATAAAGTTAGGGTTTTTGGGGAAGAGGGGGTCGGTCACGGGAGCCAAAAAAGGGCGTGGGGGTCTATTAAAAAACGAAGTGCACGGGAATAGTAGTCCCGTGCACTTCGCAAAAACAGCTCTCGCTCCAAAACCGACCCTTTTCAGATGAAAAGGGTCGGTTTTGCTAATTAATTTATAAAAATGTCATTTTTGCTAATTAAAATCTCAAAAAGGTTGATTTCAAAAAAAATTCCTAAAATCAATGTATCAGGACGTAATCCCTTGATTTAAATATTAGCAACTTTGAAGGATTTATTGCCTTTTTTGGGTAAAATTAATGAGGTTTTTTATTTTGATCTATTAATTCTTCTGTTTACATTTTAATTATCATGGCATGGTTATATAACTTCTGTGAAGATTGAGAATTGAAAGTAGAGAAATCTATTGTAATACACCTCACACTCGGTTTTTTAGCTAACCGAAAACTTTACAATTAACACACTATTGTAATCCCACTCTACACCCACTAAGTATTGTACCTAGCCGTGTCTCCCTCAAGTGCTCGGTTACAACCTCTCCTTAGGCACGTCAACCGACGCCACTCCTCTTAGGACGATCCCCGACTCTCACCACACACTCCTCACTCGGTGTACAAGTGTATTACAAAGTGAATCTCACAATAAGCACAATATAACAAATGATTGTTCTCAACTATGGATGAGAACACAATGAAAGCACAACTCAAAGTTACAATCTCTCACCACCCAACTATACTATGTATGTAAATACTAAAAGCTCAATGTGGGTGTGTGTAACAATGAGTAAAATAAAATTAAATCTAAACTCAATATAAAACTAGCTTTAATAGAATTGATCATTAACAAATAATTATAAGTAAAAGCTAGAGTTGAGTTTAGGAAAACTTCTCTAGATCAAGATGGAGAGATGGAGATTTGAGGCCCAAACAATAAGATAATCTCCTCCACTTGTGAAAGCTAAAACTGCTTTAAACTAAACCCTTAAACAAGCTTAAACAAGCTTAAACTCTTTTTAAAACCCTTGTTTAAAAACTTCTTGGCTTACTTGAAAACTGATATCAAAGAGAGTATTTATATCCTCCAAAACCTCAGCTAAAAATCCCAAGTCAAAAGACAAAAACAGCCCCAGCAAACAGCTCAGAGAAATAGCCGTTGGAAGCCAACGAATCTATTGTCGATCGACCGAAAATTCTGTCGGTCGATCTATGGAGAGCAAAAACACGAAGACCAGCTCTGGACAATCGTCGGTCGACCGGTGCGGTCGACCGATGGAGCTTTCGTTCGACCGGACCGGTCGACCGACCAACTCTCTATCGCCCAGTGATGAAAGATCAAATGATCGGTCGACCGGTGCGGTCGACCGAGAACTGACACAGCAGAAAAACATGTTTTAGAGCTGATTTTAAAACACTGTTTAAAAATATCAAATAAATTCTAAAAAATGTAAAACTTTGGGCAATGATTGTAGACATGATAATAAACATGCTAAATATCAAATAAATTCCAAAAAAATATAAAAATTTCAGAAAGGACCTCCCAAATGAAAAATATCATCATTTTACAAAATAGTCCAAAACATAAAAATGTAAACACATGAGTTTGATGTTTTGACCTAAACCAACTTTTGAAACTTTACAAAATGATTTTATAGACTTGAAGAAAGATATAAACTATTGTTATGAAGTCTATAAATAATGAATGTAGTATTTTATCAAAATACACATATAATGCACTAAAACATGATTTCATTGAACTAACTAAAATTGATATTGATGAAATCATATATATGCATATAAGTATGAAACAAAAATATGTTTTCTAATTATATTCAATTGTTTCATAGTAAAACTTGAAAACTATCAAACCAAAACATATATGTATATATATAACTATGTATATATATAACTAAATTGTTTCATAGTAAAACTATCAAACCAAAAACCAAACCGTGTATGTGTGTATATGATTGAGCTTAAAGTACTAACACACATAATATAAAACCTATACTATGTTACCCAAGCTAGATCTTGATCTTCAATGAGCTCGACTTGGTACACATGTGGATGAAGCTAAACTTGGATCTTGAACTTGAATTGTACGATGCTTCACTCCACAATTCCGCCAACCTCCATTGGATATCATCGTTGAAGCTCTATTCCATCCAATCCTCCATATAACGTTGTTTGTCTACAATACATAGGAAAACACAAATACTAGACAAACAACATTAGTAGTAAATTGTTTGTAAATCATCATCAAAACAAGAAGGCCAACAAAATTATGGTAAATATGTTATATAGTGAAAAATAACATATTTTGATATTTGAGTATGATAAGAATTGATTCGAGATCAATTCAATATATATTTGTGAAAATATGAGTGCAAATGCACAAGACATGCACAAAGGCCAAAAGAGTGAAAATCGGTGAATAATGACTAGTTGAGAGTTTTTATATTTTACACACCGATTTATTCAGAATTTGGAAAAGTGTAAAAGACCAAAGTTGTAGGTCTCTTCAACAGCTTTCCAATAAATCTTAGATCACCTCATTACAGCCAAAATACCGAAGATTGTTTTCCTAATCAGACTAGGTTTCCTGGTTCGGGTCAAACAGTTTTGTTTCGGGTTTGCCTCTATAAATACCTGTATTTTTCACAAAAATTCTTTTCTTTTATCATATCTATGAACCCTAGTAGCCACTCTCTCCCCTCAAAAACCCTAAACCTTTTTCTTATGAGTTTGGAGAGCTTTATGCAGCAAAACACCGGCACGAGGGTGAGATCATCGACGTGTGGCGAGGGAGAACGGGTTGTTCATGCTTGCGGTTTGCTTGCTGATTGTTTCAGAGGCTTGCACATAAGATTAAGGCAAGATCACTTACATCCAAACCCATCCCCATAGTTAAATAACTAGCTTAGAAGTTTATTTTATGTTTACATGCTTAGATCTTAATCCAAACCCATCCCCATAGTTAAATAACTAGCTTAGAAGTTTATTTTATGTTTACATGCTTAGATCTTAATCTAATGTGAAAAAGATTAGATTTTTATTGTTAGATCTTAAACTCATGTTAGATCTACATGTTTTTTCTTACTATTTATAATAGAAATATAATCATGATCATTAGGGTTGTTTTTAAATTTATTTTTATCTTGTTAATCATGTGCTAATCATGTTTAAACCCTAATTTGCCTTTTTATTGAGGTTGCATGTGGATTATAGATGAGAAAACCCTAGGTTTGTGATACCTAAGTGTTAAAATATGATTTAATAAATGATTATCTTTCCTAAGTTAATTGGCAATCATGCTTATGTTTAATATGTTAAAAGTTCATGCTTTAGATTGAAGATTTTGGTTAATCTAAAGAAAGAGGTTTGATTCGTTGTTTTGAGCCTTCATGCATGTTTTAGGGTTTTGAATACAAATCTAATACATAAAATTATGTTTATAATTGTTGAGTTATTTCCAGATGTTCACATCTGTTGTGGCATGTTTGCATACAAATTTTATGAAGTTTTAGACATGTTTATATCGGGGAAACACGACATGATCACAATACATACAACCAGTTTGAAGAAACTAAATTTTGGATCCACGGTCGACCGCCACGGTCGACCGCGTGCAGGACAGAGACATGGGTAGTCTCTGGAGCCCGTCGCGGTCGACCGTTACGGTTGACCGCCAGTCTGTTTCGGCTGTGCATGTTTATTTGAGTTTGTTTTTGGTTGTCGAACGAATTTCTCGACCTTATGATGATAGACTATGATATTAGTGATTGTTAAACACCTGGGATGATGGTAAACTTCTGATGTGGACATGCACACCGAGATTGGTGCATGTTGTTCGCGGGGAAAGTTGGTGTTTTCTTCATTATCGATTCCATTGCACTCAGTTAACAACTTTATGCGTTACAAAGAGATCCGGTCTTTTTATAAGATCCGGCTTACAATGAAAATCAAAATAAAACAAAGAAATCAAAATTACAACTTCTCTCTTTTATGTCGAACAAATCACAAGATCCTGTTTTGCGGTCTCTTGCTTCTGTGGGTTGTTTGCCTGCGCCGGGGTTGCTTACCGTGGACCACCGCGTGATCTGGATCCAAGCAGATCTACGACGTATTACGGGTATTATCCCACCAAGGAGATAATAGCCGGGAGGGATCGTTTCACCAAGGAAACGACCGCTCGAATCTCGGGATCTAAGAGCCAAGCTTAGATCCGGAGTGTAACGACGTAGATCTGAGGATTAGACTCTCTCGAACTCCTGCCTTTTTCGGTGCGGGTGCTCGCTAAGAATCAAATCCGGGTCTCCAAGTCTTCAAGCCTTCAGATCTCCGAGTTGAGGTGACAATCCGGCAGAGTTTCGGCTCTCTCAAAAGTTTCAGAAGAAGTCCCTCAAATGAACAACCACCCCCCCTATTTATAGCCTCTCTGAACTGTGCCTTTGTGCACAAGAGAGAGAGGGGGGGGAGTCGGGCCACCTGAGGGTGGCTCGGCTCATGCCGAGCCACCCTGAGGTGGCTCGGC
>NW_017972545.1:56898-108090 GCF_001876935.1 Asparagus officinalis | reverse complement strand
CCCTCAAATGAACGAGTACTAGGCCTATTTATAGGCTCTCAGAACTGTGCGTTTGCACAGTTCTGAGCCTAGCCACCCCTAGGTGGCTCGGCCATAGCCGAGCCACCCAGGGGTGGCTCGGTCTTGGCCGAGCCACCTCAGGGTGGCTCGGCCTTGGCCGAGCCACCCTGGGGTGGCTCGGCCACCGAGCCACCCTAGGGTGGCTCGGCTTGGGCCGAGCCACCTTAGGGTGGTTCGGTTCGGGCCGAGTTCCCCCAGGTGCGCTGGTTTTGTCGTTTTCCGTTGTTTCCGGTTGTTTTGTTGATTTATTGACTTGATTCCGGATTTGGCAGTAAACTCAGTCGGTGTTTGAGTTCAAATCCATTTTGTTGGAAGACCCGTCGACTCCCCGAACCACTCACGTTGTTCACATGCAGTTCGTTAGCTTTGTAGCCTCTTTAGTTCGTTTCGTTGCTTGAACGTTCGTCGATTTGTCGAATCATCGCGCCGAGCTGTGTCAAGGGACCTATAAGCAGTTTTATACGCCTACACATGTGTGCTAGATTGTGTTACATTGACACACTTTTGACACGAGTTAAATTGATAAACACATATAAATAGTGTTGTTTTATACGTATCCGGAAATAGGGAGATAAAACCTATTTGCCGCAGAACAATTGAGTAAGAGTATTACAATAGTATTGTTATTACATGTATCCGGAATAGGGAGATAATAAAACATATTTCCGCAGGGCGATTGAGTAGGAAATTACAAAAGTATCGTCATTCCATGTATCCGGGATAGGGAGATAAACATTATTGCCGCAGAGCGATTGAGTAAGAATATTATAAGAGTATCGCTATTGCATAAAGAGATGCACACATATATGTATTATCAGTTATAGTTACTCTCATGTTAGATTTCCCATGAGTAAGGTACATTCTTTGGTTTGTGGCATACATGATATGGCCTATGATGATTTTTGAGTTGAACGATATTCTCTTATAATTGCGCCAACTACTTGAGAAGTAGTTTGAGATTGTAACATTGGTTCTATATAGTTGAGGCTTGGAGTATTTCTTTTGAGTGCTGTTTTCATTCATAGTGTTGGAATTGGTATTTAGGGATCTACAATTTGAGACATATAATATATATATATATGGGGGTTTCCTTGTTTGGATTATTTTGCTCGACGTACTATGTCTCGTCTTGTAGGTGTCTAAATATTAACTCCCTTAGATATGGAGAAAATAATATAGGTAGACTATGCTTAATAGATAGAGCCTCCATTCATCTAGCAGCCCTTCCCCTGGGGCGGATGGAGGTGATTTTGTTGTAGCGCTCTGATGCTCTTATTGTTATTCTTTTTGTTTAAATTGTATCTTTCAGGCAGATCAGAGTTTTGGAGAGCCGCAGGATGACGGAGTTCTAGCATAGTCGCCGTCGCATGGTTTTAGTGGTTGAAGCTCCACTATATAGTTATGTTCATTGTTCAGATTTTAGAGTTGTATTTATTTTTGTAGAGGCTGAGTGCCTTAGTGAGACTTCATTTGACTCATTGTGTTGAGATGTATTTCTGACTCAGAGATATCTTTATTCTATTTCAGTTGGGCTTATTTGCTGATATACTTCTTTTGTGCATATCTGATTTTATACTACTTTTATTATTTGCCTGTTTATACCTTCACCTATTTGTTGTTTCCACTAGAGAGATAGTGACTGTGATGGTGAAACATGTCGTAGTATGGTGTTTGGTGCTTGGCAGGTTTGACAATCCGCATTTCACCTTGGACTGCATCCTTGTGTGAACCTTGGGGCGTCACAAGTACTTTATCAATCTTTTAGTTTCGTTAATTACTCTCATAAACTCATAATTAGACAACTCCTTAATTCAATCTAGTTAATGAAAGCTTTTTTATTTTTATTTTTTTTAAAGGAAGCAACTTAATTTTTATTTTCTAAAAGTTTGATATAGTTTAGAATTGTTAGAATTATTAAATTTTTTTAAAGGAATCAACTTTAATTTTGAGTGATTGTTCTCCTTAATTCACAGGCATATAGTTACTGAAAGTTTTTTCCCGAAAACTTTGATTTTTATTTTTATTTTTTAAAAATTTATCAAAATTCTTAGAATTTATGTGCTCTTGCATTTTCTTTGAATAATTGAAACTAATTATAAGTTATTTTTTTTGTTTTAATTTTAGTGAGTTTTTCTCCTTAATTTGTAGTCTGTGGTGTGATGAGATTTTTTTATCTTTAAATAAAGCTAAATTATAACTAATAGAAATTGATTAATATTGTTTAGGTCAATTTCAATATGGCTGATGTTTATGTAGACAGTTTGATGACTGATAATGTGGAAGGAAGTGCATTTATTGATTGTAGTAATACAGAGCATAAGTTGGAGTAAGAGAAAATTAATCATGTTAATTCTATTGATAATGGCAAGTCCAATACTATGGAACTATGGATTGGAATAGAATTTCCCACATATACTGCTACGTATGATTATTACAATGATTATACAAAAATAAAAGGATTCAGTGTCCGCATAAGCTCAGGCAATTACTCTAGGAAAGAAGGAATGTAAAACCAGATAATTTTTGTAAATTTATTTGATAATTTATTTAAGCTTTTATGAGTTTTATGACGTGTGCTTACTTTTCAATGAATAATGGAAAGAATTTATTTAGAGTTTGTTTGCAGCTCGGGTTACGGTACCGCAAGTTTGTCGTCGTACAGGAGTTTAAGTTGTTTCTGGTGATTAGATGGGCCTCTGGATGGCGCCATCGATCTTATAATGTGGTCTTTGTGCTGCGAGCCTAGTTTTGTTCGATTTGGACTTCGTTTAGAGTTTCGGTCTCGATGTCGCGAGACAGCTCGAAACCTACAGTTTTTCATTTTTAATATTTTATCTATAACTCGGATGGTGTGCAGTCAGCGCCATCATTCTAAGAACGTCGAGATCATATTGGGGGTAAATCGACGATTTATTCTGGCACCGGAGAAATCAGTCGAACTTCGAGCTGGTAAAATACCCGAATATATATTTGTGTTTATCTGCTTTGATTTAAGTTGTTATCTATTATGGAGAGTTAGCTTGGTGATAGAGATTAGATCTAGACCTTTGAGTTCTTTTTAAGAGGATGAGAGTGTAAGAGAGAGGGGGATATATATATTTTGTCATGACCATTCTCTCTCTCTCTCTCTCTCTCTCTCTCTCTCTCTCTCTAACCATCTTCTTCCTCCCCCTCAATCTCACGTGAACCCATGGCCATGGTGGGTCAATTTTTTTTTTTGGAGGAATCTGAGAAAACTTCATGAAGCGGATCTACAACTCTTGTGAAAGCTGATACACTAATTCTCGATTTATGGAGATCGAATCCCTCTTAAGGCGAGTTCATCTCCTCCAATCTCACCCTATTTTAATATGTTGTATTTGGTTGTATCATTGAGTTAGATTCATGATCAAATACTTATATTTTGACTAATTGAACTATAAATATGTTTTTATCCAAACAAAAGACAAAGTTACATGCAAAAAAAAAAAAATCCAAGAGGGGTCAGATTGTCTTTCAGTGCACGTGCATAAACTTTAGCTAAAATTTTGAGATAACAACTAAACTCCAAACTAAACCAAACTAGTGCCAAATGAAAGCTGTGTGAATCTAGTTTCCAAAACAGAAAACCATTCTTAAAAAAAAGTTCGTCTAGAGTAAGGTATACTCAATTTACTAACAACATATTCTGCAAAAAATTGCTCAGTGCACGTGCATAAACTTTAGCTGAAAAATTGATATAACAAATAAAATCCAAACTGAACCAAACCAGTACTGAATGAAAGTTGTGTGAATCTAGTTTTTAAATAGAAAACTATTCTTAAAAGGAGTTTGTCTAGAGAAAGATATGCTTAATTTACTAACGACATGTTTTGTAGAAAACTGCTGCACTAGGCTGATACCTCATTGGAAAGAGGGTTTTACGCGAAGGTTTGGGTGTACGAGATCCATACGTGGTGCACGTGTTTAGCCATAGAGCTCTCGTAGCTTAATTTTGATATTTGCGCTATACGTGGGAGCACGTATCATTAGGGAATTGGATGATCACGATGGGGTGATGATCATCTATTGTATTATTGGCATTATAAATTTAATATATGTTGATATGAGCTTGTTTATGATAACACAAGCATGTTGCCTAAGTTAGTCCTTGTTTGCGGTAAAAGTTGATATCTTCATTACTGAATCCATTACACGTTTATCGATTACAGATTCAAAGTAAAATTAGTCTTTTTATAAGACTTTCTTACACAATGAAAATAAGAAAAATCTTTTTATAAGACTTTCTTACACAATGAAAATAAGAAAAATACAACTCTCTTCAAACAAACGCAACGGGTGTTTATCGCCCGCTGCTTGTGTGGGATCTTAGCTTGTGAAGGGGACGTTGATATCGGTGGACCACCAAACGATCAGATCAGATCCGGAGCTTCGTCGATTCGCGAAAGAATCAAGAAGCCGAAGCGCTTATCTCGGCAACAGCGAGATAATTGCTCTTCTTAAGATCACCGCAACAGGGTAATTTTAAGGGACGAACCGGGCTACAGATCTGACGAACTCCTCTTCTTAATGCCGAAGAATCCACTGAAGTCTCCTCCTCCTCTCTGAAATTCATGGCTCTTTAATCCTTAATTTGGCAGGGCTTCCCCAGCGCTCAAGAATTCTAGATTGAAAAAATGAAGGCTCTGGTGCTGTATTTATAGGTTTTAGGACCCCTGTTTTCGGATAAGAACGATCGATTCCCTCTTATCCTTAGTTACAACCACTTAACCATGTTCTTGGATAGATTCAGATCAGTTGGAACAAATCCAGACGGTTAGGGATCGAAAAATAGCTTCAAACTATGCAAAACCAGATTTTCGGGTCTGCGGACACTTGTGGGTGTCTCGGCCATGCTTGGGCCGAGACACTCCTTGGTATCTCGGCCAAAGCTTGGCCGAGACACCTATGGGTGTCTCGACCAAGCCTTGGCCGAGACACCTCTTGGTGTCTCGCCAAGGTTTGGCTTGGATGGTTTTGTTCGCTCTGTCCGTTTCCGCTGTATTTTCGTAACCCAAACTCGGAATCACGCGATTTAAGATGCATTGGAAAGATAATGAGTATATCTATATGCTCCCATGGTTGAATCACATATGGAATAAATAGGATACGAGGAGTGCTTCGCCTTTCGTAAGCGAAGTGGGGCTCCTGATCAACTCGTGTTTCCGTTATTCTGTTGTTTCGTTGCTTCACATAGTTTGTCGACTCACTCTGTGTGCTTGTCAACATCAAATGAGCTTCTGCGATTCGAATAGTGACATTCATCGTTTTCTCTCTGTCTCGAGCCACGTGCAGAGACCTATAGGCAATTTTTGACACTTACAGATACACCCTCCAAAGTGTTTCAGTCTCGTTTCTTTTGTAGATGAGCCTGAAATACTTTGGATATGATTGGTCCAACCTTCAGTCGGTGTAAAAGGGCCTATAGTTAGCTTTGATTCTTGACTCCTTCGATTTTCAGTCTATTCGATATTTTTGACGAATAGCTGAAGTTCTCCCGGCGTTGTGTTTATCGTCTGGCCGTCGTCAAAATCTTGAATCAAAACCGGTGAATTGATTTTGGCTCGTATCGCCGAGTTGACTTTGAACTGACTATCTCCATCATGATATATTGACTCGTATTGACTTCCATCGCAATGCGTTAACTGGCGTTGACCTAGGATTACGAATCGTTCGATGTTGACTTTTTAATCGCAACGTGTTGACTGGCGTTGACCTAGGGTTATGCGTTGACCGGCGTTGACCTAGGGTTTCAGATCGCCTGGTGTTGATTTTCTATTACAATACGTTGACTGATGTTGACCTAGGGTTACGTGTTGACCAGTGTTGACCTAGGGTTTTAGATCGTCTAACGTTGACTTTTTCATCGTAACGCGTTGACTGACATTGGCTTAGGGTTACGCGTTGACCAGCGTTGACCTTAGGGTTTCGGATCGCCTGGCGTTGACACAGTTTATACTCGTACGTTTGTTGGAGTATACACAATTTAAGCTCTTAAGGTATTAGAGCATGGCGGTCCCAATAGTTGGTGCTGCAGAACCAACTGTTAAAGCTGATTTGTCTGCAGATATGGATCTTATCTCGAAGTTGTTTGATGCTCGAGTCACGAGACCAGTTAATAAAGCTGGTGCGTTAATGACTTTCATACTTATAGGATTTTTAGCAAACCCTCAGCCATCAACGGGTTTGATTAGCCTTTACCGTCTACCGTTTGAGTCGGGCTAGCATGCAAATTATTTAAATCCGTTCTGCATGTAACGTTGTGCTAAGAGAGTTAACTCTCTTAGTTCTACGATATTGAATACGTAGACTTCGTCTTTCTTACGGGAATAGACTACCCGGTAACGCGTGTTAGGCACTGACTTATCCCTACTTAGGCTTCGGGATAAAATTTCCCAGACTGAAATTCTGGTGTCTTCTTCAATCGGTGAAAGACTAAATCGGCAATGCGTGTTAGGCGTTAACTTATCCTTACTTAGAATTCATGATAAAATTCCTCGTGCGTGTGAAGCACGGATTATGGTGTTATTAATAACAACCTGCCACAATGTCGAATATATGGGCTTTTGTCCTTTTTACGGTCAAGGACTAACCGGCAACGTGTGTTAGGCGCTGATTTATCCCTACTTAGGCTTCAGAATAAAATTTCCCAGACTGGAATTTTGGTATCTTTTTTAATCAGTGAAAGACTAAACCGGCAACGCGTGTTAGGCGTTGACTTATCCCTACTTAGGATTCGGAATAAAATTCCCCACGCGTATAAGGTACGAATTACGGAGTTGAAGGATGGTGTCGAAAAATAGGAGAGGAAGAATTTTATATTCTATCTCCCAAAACTAAAAAAAAAAATTTTATATTCCATCTCCAGTTGCCAAGGAAACTCGAAGTGGGATCTCCACCCTAAGAATCCGGAAAAGTGAAACTAGGAGTGGGATCTCCACTCTGAGAATCAGAAAGATTCAAGCAACCTTAAATTTTATAAGATTGGTTGCTTAATCCAAGAAAAGAATTCCTCATTTATTAAGGTGAAATACCGATTTCGGCCTTAACTTTTATAGGTTTGGCCGAATAGGAAAATGATGCGGTATAAACATGTACCAAAAATGTTGTAAGTGCACAACCATGTCAAGTTATAGTATAAAGATATTGATCCCACGAGGAAGGTGTTTTTGTAGGAGAAAATATAAAATCAGTTCTTATGTTGTGTGCGTGACAAATAGGAGTGATGAGTGAATGTGATTGTGGAGAGATAATGAGAGTGATAGTGTGTAGATCAATGTGTTTGAGAATAAATGTGATCAATAAGGCAAGAAAGAAGAATGAATAAAATTGAGAAACAAATCAAAAATAAAATTCAAGAATAAAAGAAAATGTAAGAAATTAAAGATGGTGGATTCAATTATAGATATGAGTAATCTAAAATTTAACCCACTTCTTAGAAAATGGTGATTCCCTAGAGAGTTCTAGCCTAAAGGTGAATCAAACAAAATGAAAATAAATAAAAAGAAAAACTAAACCCAAGAGGGTTCTAGCCTCAAGGTGAATAGTGCAAGAAATTAAAATCTAACTATAAAATAAATTATAAAATCTAAACTACAGAATAAATTGCAAGAATTAAATACAAGAAAATAAATCTACTCTATAAGCATGAAATAAATCTAAGGCAAGAGTGTTCTAGCCTCTTGGCTATTTAACAAGAAAATAAAATCTAATTATAAGCATAGAAATAAATCTAAACTAATAAGCAATAAAAAAGAAATAAAAGAGAAAAAGAAAAGAAATGCAAACCTCTAAACAATTCTTCATCTCCATCTTCATCATCAAACAAAGAGAAAAAATATTTAAAGTGGTGAAAAATCATTATTATTAATTGTAACAAAAAGTTACAAATTTAGAAGGCCTTCTTAATTAAGAGTAGCCCTCCTCTCCAAAAGGAGTTACAAAAACTTTCACACCTTTAACCCCTCACTCTTTACCCCTATTTATAGTAAACATCAAGAAATGAGAGCCATTGGATTAAAATCTTATCCAAAACAACAAAAATCAGCCATAGATTCGTAACAAACTGCTTAGGGTATCGATGCCAGCATCGATAGGGGCATCGATGCCGGCATCGATACGGGCATCGATGCCCCCATTGATGCTAGCATCGATGTCAGCCCTTCTCTATTGTGCTGCCCGCAGATCCTCTTGTGTTGGGCTTTTGACATCTTGGGCTTTTGGGCTTCTTGATTTCTTCATGCATTTATTTTGGTTTTGGCTTTGGCATTTCTTGGGCTTTAATCCTTCTTCTAAGCTTGGGCTTTTGGATAATTTGGAAATTAATTTTCCAATGAGCTTCTTTGCTTCATTTCTTCATTTAAACAATGGGTTTTTGTTGAGAGATGGGAGTTTGAGATTTATTCTTTATTAACCTGCAATTAAAAGATAAAAACAATTATTAGTGATGTATTTATTCATATAAAATAGATAATGAGGGTATAAAAGTGTAATAAAATATCATTATTAAATACCCCCACACGTAAACTTTTGCTAGTCCTCTAGCAAAGAAAGAAAAAGAAAATCCTAACTCACTTTCGCAGGAATCGCGGTTGTATTTAGCGCATACAACAAGCCTTTAAGGAATCGCGGTTGTATTTAGCACATACAACAAGCCTTTAAACCCCTAGGTTACCCTAGTAGACGAGTTGTAGTCTCGTGAGGGTTTAGCACATACAACAAGCCTTTAAACCCCTAGGTTACCCTAGTAGACGAGTTGTAGTCTCGTGAGGGTTTACGGTGAATATACCCTAAAAATTCGGTCAACTTGCCAAATTAAAAAAGTTAGTAAATAACTATATTTACTTAATAATTGAAGCTAGTTATTACTCATTAAAACATTTTTATATATAACTCTAAGGTATATTTCCTAGAAAATCTTCTCATTGTAGCAACACAAAACCAAGCCAAACTTAGAAATTTAATTTAAAAGTTTTGAAAAGAACATGCTAACTCTTTGTTTAAAACAATATTCAAGTTGCTTGATCTAAAATATTTTCCAAGACCATATATACAAATATAACTATATATAAAACATTTATTAGTATTTTTATTTTTATTTTTTATATTATTATTATTTTTAACTCTTTCTTTCTTGGTGATTTTTTTCTACTTTAACGGGCTTACTAAGCGACCATTTAACGAGTTTTGGACTAATGGATCCCAACCCAATTGGGCTTAGGTCATTAAGTATGGAAATACTCCTTAGGCTTAATTACTCGATAATGGATCCCAACCCAATTGGGCTTAGGTCATTAAGTATGGAAATACTCCTTAGGCTTAATTACTCGATCAGCTTAGGCTTTATAAGATAGAATCACCTTGAATTTAAGAGTTTTTTTCTTTTCTTTTGGTGCCTATTTTTCGCACTCTTCTTTTTGCAAATTTTTTATTTATTTATATGTATATGTGTACATATTCTGAAAAATATGTAAGTCAAGCCACTTTGAAAAATTATTTTTAAATCTAAGCTAAGCATGTATTCCGTTATTTTAAATAAAAATCTAAGTTAAGGCTTAAGTAAAGTATACTACTTTGAAAATCATTTCTTAAGAACTTTATTTAGAGTTATCATAAAAAGTGAACTTGAGTAAATAACAAATTAGAAATTTTAAAATTTATCAAATAAATTAGTTATTCATAAATCTATCAATTTGGCAAGTGACGATATTTTTATAATTTTTTTTAGAAAGGGAAAAATGATAAAAAATACAACAAAAATGTAAAACAAAGAGAAAATTTAACTAAATTCCATCCCCATACCTAAATTTTGCATTGTCCTTAATGCAAACTCTATGATACACAAAGTAAAGCAGATAAGAAGTGAAGTACTTACATTTGATCAGCTGATAAAAATCTGCAATTACCTTTGGTCTGTGGAGGATAGAATCAAAAACTTATTATTCTCTTCTGTTTTTTTTTTCTTTTTTTTCAACTGAATAAGAAACTCTCGAATGAGAGAAGAATAAATTCTTTTTATTATTCTGAAATAAACAAAACAAATAATGTAGAATGAAGTGTTCAACATGAAGAGCTCGTATTCTACATTGAATCCTACCTTATTGTTGAAAATTCTTCCCCGGATTTTAAATAAATTCAGAATGATATAATCAATAATGTGAAATTCCAAGCATTTCGGGGTGTTTAATAATTCTTGCAATAAAGTAAGGTAGGTATTATTGGTGTCATGCATTTTGTATTTCTTAATGAACTCAGACTCTTGTAGTGTGAAGTTTTGTTTTCTAACAACCAATTCTTCTGTAGAGTTCTGAAAATTCGGTTGTTGATTATTCTCCAAGAATCTAAGTTCATCAAGGAAGAGTTCTTTAAAATTTAATTTAAAGCAGCAAATGTTTAACACAGTTTTATTATTCTCAAGGACCTGATCTGCTTCTTCTAAAAACTCTAACTCGTCATCAAAAATTTCCTCAAAACTCAAATCAGACTCTTCTTCTTCTTCTTCTTCTTCTTCTTCTTCTTCTTGAATGTAATTTATTTCTATTCTTCTTCTTCTTCTTCTGATCTTTCTTGAATATAATTTATTTCTAGAGGCTGATTATTTGGCTGGTCTCCTGGATTAAAAATGGTGAGATCAGTAGTCAAATTCCCAAAGGACAGCTTCATTTGACCAATTCTACAGTTGATGAGAGCATTAGAAGTGGCTAAGAAAGGTCATCCTAAGATGACAGGTGTCTGTCATTTGGGATTGGAAACAGGCTATGTTTCCAAGACTACAAAATCTACTGAAAAAATAAAATCTCCAACCTTAATCAGAACATCCTCTAACTTACCCATAAGGACCTTAACAGATTTATCAGCCAACTGTAAGGTGCTTTGGTTGGGTTCAGTACACCTAGACCCAATTGCTGGTAGACTGAATATGAAAGAAAATTGACACTGGCCCCTAAGTCTAGAAGCGCCTTATCAATGTGAGTATTACCAATGATACATGAAATGATGGGGGAATCTGGATCTTTATGTTTCAAAGGTATGGGATTTGATAGCATTTCACTGATATTGGCGGCTAAAAAGACTTTCTTTGGAACATTTATTCTCCTCTTCTTAGTGCATAATTCTTTTAAAAATTTAGCATAAGATGGAATTTGTTCAATTACATCTAAGAGAGGAATATTGACCTTAACCTGCTTGAATGTTTCTAGGATCTTCTCCTCTTGAGGGGAGTGTTTCCTAAGCCTGAGTCTATCTGGAAAAGGCGCAACTGGTCTAAACCTATCAAAAGCAGGCTCAGGTTTAGGTTCATCTGAGGAGGGTGATTGTTGAATAGATTCATTAGAAGGAGAAGGTGAAGGAATTTGTACTGGATCAAAAGTTTGACTTGGAGGAGTTCTCACTTGATTATCGACCTGTCTACCTGACCGAAGTGAATGGATTGCATTCACTTGAGCTTCATAAGATGAACTGCATCATGTGTCCTTAGGGTTGACCACGGGTTAACTCGAAAATTTTCCTTTCTCTCTTTCACTCATGGCACTAGCTAGTTGACCAAGTTGGGATTCTAATCTAGCTATAGCTTGAGTGTTGGAATTGAGCATTTGTCCGGTTGATTGCATAAAGGAATTCAGAGTGCTGGATGTTTGAGTCAACATATTCGTGGTTTGAGTGGATGCCTTAATTATGGTTTCCAAACCCCTTTCCAAGACATTGAGACGTTTATCCTGATCTGGATTGTGAGGATTCTGAATTAAAGCTTGATGAAGAGGAGACTGATTTTGATACGGCAGATTGGGTTGTTGATATTGTGGATGAGAATTGAAAGGAACTGTGTTTCCCCTAGGAAAATGTTGGGTCGAAGCAGGTGTAAAGTTTTGAGTTCCGAGAGAATTTCCTTGATTCCATGCAACGTTAGGATGATTTCTTCAACCTGGATTGTAGGTTGAAGAGAATTGATCATTTGCAAAACGCTGGAATGCAGCGTTGACCTGTCCTAATGGCTGATTATTTCCTAAGAGAGGACATTCTTCTGAAATATGAGATTGTGACAAACAGTTGTGACATCCTGAGGCTGAAACTTGATTGATTTGAGCCGGGGCTCTTTCCTTGATTTCTAAAACTTCTAACCTATGCATGATTGTGGCCATCTTAGCTTCAGATGCAATGTTCGACTCTAAGGAAATACCACTGGATTTAGGTTGGGGAACTGATGACACTCGGTCATCACAGTGTTCCCATTGCATGGTTTTTTCAGAAAGACTCTCTAAAAACTCCCAAGCTTCATCAGCGTTTTTCCTCATAAAATCCCCGTGGCACATTGAGTCTAAGGAAGTTTTTGCAGAATAATCTAATCCCTCATAAATTATTTGGCACAATCGCCATTTCTCTAAACCGTGATGAGGACATTGGATGAGAAGATCTTTAAATCGGTCAAAATACTTCCAAAAAGGTTCTCCCGGGATAATTATTTTAAAATTCATGATACTGTTTCTTAGCTTCACCGTTTTATGGATAGGAAAAAATTTCTTAAGAAAAACGGTGATAAATTCCTCCCACGTAGTGATGGAATTTATGGGTAAGCTATACAGCCATTTTTTTGCTTTGTCTTTAAGAGCAAATGGAATAAATCTAAGTTTGATCGCATCTTTTGTTAATTCTCTCATTTTAATCATAATACATACTTCCTCAAATTCCGAGATAAAAATATATGCATCTTCTGTTTTATTTCCAAGGAATTTGGGAAGCATTTTTATGTAATGCGGTCTAAGCTCAAAATTTATTCCATTTGTTTCGGGGAGCCTAATGCAAGAGGGGATTGCATTCCTAATGGGATAACACATATCATGAAGAACGGATGGATTAGGATGCTCCATTTCTATGATTGGTTCAAAGCGAATTAATCGACGTGTATTATCCCTAATCCACTGTTGCATACATCAAAATTATTTCTTTTTATTATTATTATTATTATTATTATTATTATTATTATTTTAAAGAAAAAAAATTAGTTTTTTATGAGAAAAAAAGATAAAGAAAAATCCTAACTAAAACAAATCAAAGCAATCACTTTTCAATCACTCTAATCTAGGGTTTAGCCTAACTCACTAGACCAGCTCCTAACCAAAAACTCCTACAGTGAAAAGATTAAAGTTTTACCCAGGTAGTTAGCCAGGTAAGGATAGTACTAGAGGGTAATCAAAGATCAATTAAGTACCTCTTTTCTTGCGAAGCGCTTTACGCAACCCCTAAACCTTGCCTTAGACACCAACTAATCTGAGAAAACTTAAACCGGTTCACTTCAGAATTTCTTGTTTCTTATTGAGCTCGAGTCCTTAAGGCCAACGTCTAATGAGTTTTATTAGGCTTGAGTAGTGTAGTGAGGAATTAGTGATTTTTGGGCTAATGAAAGGGTGATGAAATCCCTCACCTTATCTTGATTATGTGGTTTTGCCCTTAAAAATATTTTTAAGTGTGTGCCAAATCAAGATGCTCAAATCACTTGGTGAATTCCTACACTATATGAAATGCAACCCTAAAAATTAAAAGCAACTAAAAAGGATGATAAAAAGAAAATCTTTATATATTTTTTTTATGGTTAACAATCAAACAATTATGAGAAGGGGGATCATTGTTTGAGTTTATTATCTTGTTAGTTAATGTCCAAGTGAAAGATGGATTTTATTATGGTCAACAAAAATAAAATCTTTTTTTTAAAATCTTAATTGTCTCTAATTGTGAAGCTAACTAAAAGGGGTGGAATTGAAAACGCTAGAAAGAAGACTTACCCGAAAGCAAATCTTCAAATCATAGTTCTCCAATCCGTGATCTTCAAGCTCCAAGCGTTTCCTTCACAATAAACACACAAGTTAAAGAACCAAAATAATTAAAACCTACTTAAGAACCCTCCCCGGCAACGGCGCCAAAAACTTGATACGACATAAACATGTACCAAAAAGGTTACAAGTGCACAACTGTGTCAAGTTATAGTATAAAGATATCGATCCCACGAGGAAGGTATTTTTGTAGGAGAAAATATAAAATTGGTCCTTATGTTGTGTGCGTGACAAATAGGAGTGATGAGTGAATATGATTGTTGAGAGATAATGAGAGTGATAGTGTGTAGATCAATGTGTTTGAGAATAAATGTGATCAATAAGGCAAGAAAGAAGAATGAATAAAATTGAGAAACAAATCAAAAATAAAATTCAAGAATAAAAGAAAATGTAAGAAATTAAAGATGATGGATTCAATTATAGATATGGGTAATCTAAAATTGAACCCACTTCTTAGAAAATGGTGATTCCCTAGAGGGTTCTAGCCTAAAGGTGAATCAAACAAAATAAAAATAAATAAAAAGAAAAACTAAACCAAGAGGGTTCTAGCCTCAAGGTGAATAGTGCAAGAAATTAAAATCTAACTACAAAATAAATTGCAAAATCTAAACTACAGAATAAATTGCAAGAAAATAAATCTACTCTATAAGCATGAAATAAATCTAAGGCAAGAGGTTTCTAGCCTCTTGGCTATTTAACAAGAAAATAAAATCTAACTATAAGCATAGAAATAAATCTAAACTAATAAGCAATAAAAAAGAAATAAAAGAGAAAAAGAAAAGAAATGCAAACCTCTAAACAATTCTTCATCTCCATCTTCATCATCCAACAAAGAGAAAAAATATTTGAAGTAGTGAAAAAATTATTATTATTAATTATAACAAAAAGTTACAAATTTGGAAGGCCTTCTCAATTAAGAGTAGCCCTCCTCTCCAAAAGGAGTTACAAAAATTTTTACACCTCTAACCCCTCACTCTATACCCCTATTTATAGTAAACATTAGTAAATGAGAGCCATTGGATTGAAATCTTATCCAAAAAATAATAAAAATCAGCTATAGATTCGTAACAAACTGCGTAGGGTATCGATGCCAGCATCCATAGGGGCATCGCTGCTAGCATCGATACGGGCATTGATGTTGGCATCGATGCCCCCATCAATGCTGGCATCGATACGGGCATCGATGCTGGCATCGATACCCCCATCAATGCTGGCATCGATGTCAGCCCTTCTCCATTATGCTGTCTGCAAATCCTCTTGTGTTGGGCTTTTGGCATCTTGGGCTTTTGGGCTTCTTGATTTCTTCATGTATTTATTTTGGTTTTGGCTTTGGCATTTCTTGGGCTTTAATCCTTCTTCTAAGCTTGGGCTTTTGGATAATTTGTAAATTAATTTTCCAATGAGCTTCTTTGCTTCATTTCTTCGTTTAAACAATGGGTTTTTATTGAGAGATGGGAGTTTGAGATTTATTCTTTATTAACCTGCAATTAAAAGATAAAAACAATTATCAGTGATGTATTTATTCATATAAAATAGATAATGAGGGTATAAAAGTGTAATAAAATGTCATTATCAGAAAAGGTGGAATTCTTTCATTTATTGAAAGGGGCATTCCGGTCTTGGTCCTAACTATCTGCAGGTTTGACCAAGTGAGGTTGGAGGCAATCCTAACTTTCATAGATTTGATTGCTCAAATTAAAAGTGGACCTCTCATTCATGGAAGGAATCGAGAAGGGATTTTGGCTGTGGTCCTAACTTTTTAAAGGTTTGACCAAGATAGGAATTTGAGATGACCCTAACTGTTTAAAGGTTTGATCGTTAAATTTGTGGACCTCTCGTTCATGGAAGGAATTGAGAGGGGATTTTGGTTATGGTCCTAACTGTTTAAAGGTTTGACCAAGATAGGAATTTGAGACGACCCTAATTGTTTAAATGTTTGATCGTTCAATTTGTGGACCTCTCGTTTATGGAAGGAATCGAGAGAGGATTTTGATTGTGGTCCTAACTGTTTAAAGGTTTGACCAAGTAGACAGTGGGAGTGGGAGTACAAATCACAGTGGGAGTGTTGACCTATACAAGTTACTCAGAGGGGTTCTTGGTGTTAAGTGACAAGTACTTAACACGGAGGGGTTTGATAATCATCAATGATCAGGAGATTAAAATTCTAAATATTATGTCTAGACTCTAACAATGAGAATGTTGAGTGCACAGATGTAGCGGGAGTTTGAGTGAGAGTTTCTTATTCATCACCTTCTTGTAGTGACCGGGTTATCCCTAAGAATACACTATATAAAATTCTCTCGGGAACTTCCCGTTACATGAATTATCCACCCCCAGCTTTCTTCGTGAAACTGGGTCTAACATTGTACTCAGTTGCTTGACCAGGTTATCCTTAAAAATACCAGACATGACACTCTCCAGGAACTTCCCGTTAAAGAAAGGAAACAGTTTAGACTCATATACCTATTGGAGTGTCAGGGAGCAGTTTAACCTCTTATACTGGTTGGAGGATTGAGAAGCAGTTTATACTCGTATACTCTTCGGAGTGTGAAGGAGCAGTTTATACTCTTATACTTTTCGGAGTGTTCATTCGACTTAATTGAGCGTTATGACGCCGGCTTCAACCAAGGTTTGGATGCTATTTTTAAGAGTAAAGCAATCCTTGATGGGATGAAGGATCCTCCTGTGATACGCACAGTACTTTGGATCCGAGATATTGTCAGCTTCCTCCTGATTTGTGATAGGTGGCAACTTGATCTTGTTGTTTTCAAGGAGGGATTCAAAAATAACTGGAACATCTTCATCCTTGAATGAGAACTCTTTTTGGAGTCTCAGACCTGAAGTCTTCTGCTGTCTTCGGGGTTGCTATTGTGACGTCTGATTAACATCAACAGTAGCTGCATGGGCCTTCCCTTTACCACGAGAGACGAAGCTTGAGTTCAGAAAGTTAGCCGCTAGTTGGCTTCTCTCAATTTTCTTCCTTCTGAGGAAGCGCTCGGCCTGCTCTCTGCGCGTCTTCAACTTTTTCCATGTGTTGGATAGTGCGACTCCCATAACTTTGAATATCTCAATAGATAGGTTGTTATGACATGTTTGGATGATGAAGTCCTCCGTGATCGAATCTCGGCAGTTCATCACCTTATTCCGGAAACATTTGATGAAGTCGTCGACTGTCTCTTCGTCTTCCTGTTTCTCCTTAAAGAGTGTACTGATGGATATCTCGACGTCATCATTAAAGAAATTGCCGAGGAATGAGCTCTCCATACTGTCCCAATTATTGATACTTTCAGGCTTGAGACGGCGGTACCAATCTAAGGCAGGCCCGTGAAGGGTGCCGACGAATGACCGAACCATCAAGGCTTCATTGTCGGAGATCGTGCCTAAGTGAGACTTGAAGTAGATTAGATGCTAAGTGGGCGAGCCCTTCCCGTCGAACGACGTGAAGTTGATTAGGTTGAACTTCACCGGATACGGGATCGAATCCCACTCTCTCGGGTAAGGACACGGAATGCCGGTCTTCTTTACCTCTCGAGCAGACATTAGAGCGTTGATTTTGCTATCGAGATCCTTCATCTTTTTATCCTCATCTGTATCATGCTTCAGACGATTTCTGAGAGAAATAATGGGGCCACCCCCAGCATTGTTATCTTCGGTTGGACCACCCCTAGTGTTATTGTTGTCGTGAAGGATATCAATGTTGATAGTCTCATCCGATTGAATCACTATCTATTGTATTGACTTGTTCTACTGCAACGTTGCGATGACTTGATTCGCCAATCTGTCTTAATAAAACTTGAAGTTATAGGTCATGTAACTCCCTCATCCATTGTATGTTCAGTTGTATTTCAACCTTAAACTCTTCTTTCTAGTTAGCGAGAGCATTTTCGATCATCTGAGTTATTTGGTCAGGAGTGATGGTGATCACTTCACGGGATTGCCCTGAGCTGGATACAGTATCATTTGAAGCAATTGTGGAGCAAGCGTCTGACGCTTCGTCATCTGAGGATAATCCTCTATTCATCCTTTGATAATCCCTGCGTCTAGTGGTTCCCGATCGCAAACGGGTCAGACGATGCGATATGAGGGGATCAGAATTAGAAGGTCGAATCGACTTTCCCTTATCAGCCATGTTGATGGTGACCGCGGAGTGTTTAGGTCCTACAGCTTCTAGCTGGAGCTGAGACATTAATTGAGCTACTCCTGAATTGACTCTTCTTCCTGGAGAAAAGTTAGGGCTAGACCCGCTTGAAACCATCGGAGACTTTTCCTTGTTGACCATGTTAATGGTAACTTCTGGGAATTCGTCATCTTGAATGACCAATCTTCTTTTGTGAAAATGCCTTGATTTGGGTTTCGACGCTTCAGAGAAAAGCCTTTGGAACACTGAGACCATCTGTGGAGTGGTCTTGGGGTAGCTACACGCTAATAATACTATCCTGATAAGTTTGGTACACGGACAGTGAGAGTCCGTTTCCTAGGTACTTCTCTTTCGAGATTTATTCGTTCCCCCAGTCCTATAGTACAACTCACTGACATTATGCCCGGAGCAATCTATCGGCTGTTTACATGAATTCTTAGGTATAACGCGTTCGTTTGTATGACACATTTTCTTCTGAGTAAACAACACCTTGTTGACATCTGCAGGAGTCACACATTTGGAATCACACTTTTCTGAGAGTGAAACCTTAATGGGCTCCTGGCCTTTTGTACGCACCCTTAAGCGGGCGGTTACAGGAATCAACTTATTAGGAGGTCGTGTACGACCCCCAGTCTGGATATTTGCTCGAGGCACCTTCAACGGTCCCAAGCGTTCCTTAACAAGCTCTTTGCCTCGATCCTCGGGTAAAGAACCGATGCGATCCTTCAATGGAATTCTAGATTTGGAGAGATCCACGCTATCATAGGGCTTCACTGGAGGTGCGGGAGCAATAGGAGCGGGATCTGGAGTTGACGAAGGCCGGAGAGCAGCCTCAGATGCTTTTGCCTTAGGCACTAATTTGGCATTTGACATCCAAACTTGCTTAGATCTTGGTGGCTTTTTGACCACCTTTTCCTTCTGCAACTCCTGTGCCTTCCGTACAAGGATCCTCGTCTGCGCTAGCGGTGCGCGGTGCTTATGGATGCGCTCCTCAAGAGTTGAACGGGTATTTTTCACACAAACACATTCATTGGTTGCTGGTTTGGAGGAGGAGGCATTTGCTTGCTGCTGGAACACTTGGCGCCTTCTGAATTTTAGATCCGTATTACAGTAGATCCCGTCAACAGACTCCAAAGCCTTGGCAAATTGGCACACGAGATGTTGACGGCGCCTTTGACGAGTCCTCTTCATCAGCACTGGTGCACTTTCAATGGGCAACTCCATGATTTTCGAGGAGTTGTCACGAACGTTGAATCTGGTTTCTTTGGAGGTCGGAGAGGGGTCTCCCACTGCATTCAGGTTCAGATCATCAGCCCTGGTCTTTGGATCTGAAGGCATATTTTTCACGGCAGTGGTTTTCCTGTGTTTGCAAGAAGAAGATCTGGAGGAGGAGGAGGAAATATATTCCTTGAATTTCTGCTGGTCGAATTCGTATTTGACCTCTTCGAACACCAGGATATTGATTGTCGGTTGCGTTATGATAGCCTCGGCAGCGAGGCTGTTGGCTCCCACTGTGGTCGCCAACTTGTTTACGGTGAAAGTAAAAAAGTCTTTTTATAATACTTTCTTACATAATGAAAATAAGAAAAATACAACTCTCTTCAAACAAACGCAACGGGTGTTTATCGCCAGTTCATCATTCCGGGTGCTCGGAGTGGAGACCCCACTCCCAGTTCATCCTTCCAGATACTGGGGGTGGGGAATTCCACCTCGAGTTTCTTTTCCAGCTGAAAATAGAATCTAAAATTCTTCCTCTTTAGCACCGGGAGATAGAATATAAAATTCTTCCTCTCCTCGGACCTTTCCAAATAAGAAAAATACAACTCTCTTCAAACAAACGCAACGGGTGTTTATCGCCCGCTGCTTGCGTGGGATATTGGCCTGTGATGGGGACGTTGATATCCGTGGACCACCAAACGATCAAATCAGATCCATAGCTTCGTTGATTCGCGAAGGAATCAAGAAGCCGAAGCGCTTATCTCGGCAACAGCGAGATAATTGCTCTTCTTAAGATCACCGCAACAGGGTAATCTTAAGGGATGAACCGGGCTGCAGATCTGATAACTCCTCTTCTTTATGCCGAAGAATCCGCTGAAGTCTCCTCCTCCTCTCTGAAATTCGTGGTTCTTCAATCCTCAATCTGGCAGGGCTTCGCCAATGCTTGAGAATTCCAGATCTGAAAAAATAAAGGCCCTGCTGCTGTATTTATAGGTTTCAGGACCCTTGTTTTTGGATAAGAATGATCGATTTCCTCTTATCCTCAGTTACAACCACTTAACCACATTCTTGGATAGGTTCAAACCAGTTGGAACAAATCCAGGCGGTTAGGGATTGAAAAACAGCTTCAAACTGCGCAAAACCAGATTTTCGGGTCTGCGGACACCTGTGTGTGTCTCGGCCATGCTTGGGCCGAGACACTCCTTGGTGTCTCAGCCAAAGCTTGGCCGAGACACCTATGGGTGTCTCGGTCAAGCCTTGGCCGAGACACCCATTGGTGTCTCGGCCAAGCCTTGTCCAAGACACCTCTTGGTGTCTCGCCAAGGTTTGGCTTGGATGGTTTTGTCCATTCTGTCCGTTTTCTCTGTATTTTTGTCACCCGAACTCGGAATCATGCGATTCAAGATGCATTGGAAAGTTAATGAGTAGATCTATAAGCTCCATGGTTGAATCATATGTGGAATAAATGGTATACGATGGGCACTTTGCCTTTCGTAAGCAAAGCGGGGCTCTTGATCAACTCGTGTTTCTGTTATTCTGTTGTTCTGTTGCTTCACATAGTTTGTCGACTCACTCCGTGTGCTTGTTGATGTCAAATGAGCTTCTGTGATTCAAATAGTGATGTTCATTATTTTCTCTCTGTCTTGAGCCACGTGGGGAGGCCTATAGGCAATTTTTGAAGCCTACAGTCCTATGAGCCACTCAGCAGATTGTTGCCTGAGATGGGCTTACGAGCCACTCAGCAGACTATTGCCTGAGTTAGAACTATATGTCACTCAGTAAATTGTTGCCTAGGTTAGGCCTATGAGCCACCTAGCAGAAATATGAGTTGGACAACGAGCCACTCCAACGGAAATTTGTATTTGGTTGTGAACCACTTAATCATGTGCATGAGATAGGTCGTCGAATGTCTATGCTCCTTAACCTATACTGTTATGGGATGGGTTCCATGTTAGTGCTCAGGAAGTTATTTTTCTTTAGTTGTTACAAGAAACTTGTTGTAAATTCGTGACTGTTGAGGTCGTTCGCGACCATTTGGATGAACTATGGGTGGCTTGATACCTTGGGAGAGAGGGTACGTAGACAACC
The DNA here is from genome assembly GCF_001876935.1 of Asparagus officinalis. Taxonomy (NCBI): domain Eukaryota; kingdom Viridiplantae; phylum Streptophyta; class Magnoliopsida; order Asparagales; family Asparagaceae; genus Asparagus; species Asparagus officinalis. Next base: position 86,745 of record NW_017972545.1, on the reverse strand, counting down.
ACATTGGTGCAGCCGGTTTAAAGCTTCTACGAGTTTTGGTTGAGATGTTCTTGCTGATGTGTAACGTCAATGTTTTAAGTCTATTTCAGGTAGACCTTCAGGAGCGCAAAGAGGCACAGACTAGCTTGTAGCAGTCGACCTTGCTTTTGCTAGGTAGTACTCCATCGTGTAGTTTTTGATTTCTTTACTCTTGTAGCCAGAGTCGGGCTGTACCTGTGTAAGTTTTACCTTTTTGGAGGCAGAGAGACTCCTATGGATATGTATATTTTGATACAGTGTTAGATATCAGTGGTACTTCGATATCTGTGTAGAGTCTGTTAGATTTCTGTTCATGTTTAGAACTTCTCACATAAATGATATATGTTCACTTTTCAGCTCCGAACTGTGTTGTGCCTAAATTTTAGCTTGAGAATATTATAAATCATTATATACCTACTGTGTACCATCATTTCTGAGATTTTCCATGATATTAAGACTGTTTGATTAGACTTTGGGTGTCTCCTTATTATTGTTTGACATTTACTAGAGTAATAGCAACAGTGTCATGTTAAGCTTGCTTATGCACACAGGATGGTGCATAGTAGGTCCTAACATCTCTGGGGTTCACCCTGGACTATAGCCAGTGTGAATTGGCATTTACTAGAGGAATAGCAACAGTACCATGTTAAGCTTGCTTATACACAGAGGAGGGTGCATAATAGGTCCTAACATCTCTGGGGTTCACCCTAGACTACGGCCGAGGATGCAGCGCGCGCCGCCTCGGCGTGCCCTTCGGGGCACAGGCCAAGCAGGAGATCGACACAACCAAACACAACATATTTGAAAAGGGTGAGAATTAGAGGAGATGAACTTGCCTTGGGAGGGATTCGATCTCCATAAATTGAGAATTAGTGGATCGGCCTTCACAAGAGTTGTAGATCCTCTCGACGCTAACCTTTTCCAAAAGGAGAGCATAATATATGTACAGAATAAAGAAGAAAGTATTATTACTGGGATGAAACTGAGCAAAGAAGGTAGAAAACATTCTTACCTTGTACAAGTACACGACAAACAGTGCACAACGTGTAATAATCAAGCTCGACAGAGCATAGTTCAACAAATAAGCTCAAACAAAGCACAAGCTATAATAATCAAGCTTAGACAGAGCATAACTACTTTCAACAAATAAGCTCAAATAGAGGAAACTATTCAACAAACGAGCTCAAATAGAGCAAAACCAACAAGAACCTAGCTCAAACAGAGCCAAAATGCATCCAACAAGATCAAACAGAGCAAAACCTGCAACATACGAGCTCAGATGTAGCCAAAAGGCAGCAAAGAACCTGATTACTGACTACCATTCACATACTCAAGCGTCAGAACTTTAAGAAGGAAGAGCATTTTGCAAACCCTTAGAAGCCAAGTAATACAAAAACTTAGAAGGCAACTTATAATCAATGCTCAATAATTTACCTAGATAAACTTAGAAAAGAATCTAGCTTTTAAACAAAGTAAGTGTCTAGTTTAGCCATTTCAATTGGATACATTTTCCTTACTTTCTTACTACCATCAACAATTAATATATAATAATAACACGAAAACATGGAAAGCTAATATTTTGAAAATACTAGAAAAGCCAAGAAAATATGTATATAAAAAAATTCTCAAAAATTTTAAACTATACGTATTACGTCCTCACTCAAACTAGGAGATTCCTAGAGAACTCTATACATGAGTCCTAGAAAACTCTACACTAGCTCCTCAGATCAACATAGAACAGACTCCTAAGGACGCTAGAGCTAGAGCTCTGATACCAAAGGTTTCGAGCTGTCTCGCGACACTGAGATTGAAACTACAAACGAAGTCCAAATCGAACCAAACTAGGGGTAAATCAGTGATTTATTCTGGCACCGGAGAAAATCAGGTGAACTTCGAGCTGGTATTATTTATTTATTGGATAGCAGGTTCCTAATATGTTTCCTAATTGTTTTGGTAACAATTTATTAGGATTTCTAATCTGTTTTGGTATTATAATTCCAAATTTGTTTTGGTAACATGTTATTAGGATTTCTAATCTGTTTTGTTTTTTTATTTTAGAATTCCTAGTATGTTTATGATTTTAGGATTTCTATATATATAAAACAATTGGAAGAGAGAATTGAGAAGAAAATTAGGGATATTTGGAGCATAGAAAAGAGGTATTTTCTGAGCTATTGGTTAGGGTTTTGTTTGGAGAGAATTAGAGATTTGTTGGTGAGATTAATTAGTGAGTTTGAGTGATTTGTAATCTTAATTTGTACTCTTTTTCTCTATTAGTGAAAAACCATATCCTTTTCTTGCCCCGTGGATGTAGGCAACTTGTCGAACCACGTTACAATTAGTTGTTTGTGTTTGTGACATTGATTTGGTTCGTTTGGCCTTCTCTCGACGTTCGTTTGATTTGATTTCTTGTAGCATGTTGGTTTGGTTGTTTGGCTTCCTCAGCGATCAACAAGTGGTATCAGAGCTCGGGCTATGCTTGGGCTATTCGGAGGAGTAGGTCATTTTGGAGGCTCATCTAGCGCTTCGTTTGGTGATAAAGGTAGGATTTTTTGGTAAAAACTCTATCTTTTTTGGTTTTGGATCTATTCTTTATTTGTTCCGCATTTATTTTGGTGCTTTGAGAAAGATGGTCTGGAAAGAAGGAGTTTTGGAGGGTACTTTCGGCATGAAGACTATCCAAAGTTTGAATATTCACTCTATGAAGATAGATGTGGAGAAGTTTAATGGCACAAACAATTTTGGTCTTTAGAGATGTAAAGTCTTAGCTGCACTCAATGCGCAAAATTTGGAAGATACTTTGGAATTGGATGAGAAACCGAACGACATTAAGGAGAAGGTTTGGAAAAAGATGAATAGAAAGGCGTGTGGTGTGATTAGATCTTGTTTGACTCAAGATTTAAAATATGATGTGATCAATAAGACTTCGGCTAAGAAGATTTAGGAGATTCTAGAGGGCAAGTATTTGACCAAGAGTGTAGAGAACCACTTGCATTTGAAGAGGAGATTTTATTGCTTCCAATTAAAGAAGGGGACCTCCATTGGTGATCACATGAACCACTACACGAAGCTTATTGCAGATTTGGTGAATGTAGATGTGATGATTGAAGATGATGACAAGGCATTCTTGTTGTTGAGTTCCTTGCTTGACGAGGAATATAAGACCTTCGTTCTTACTCTTATTAATGGGAAGACATCTCTTTCTTATAGTGAGGTCACCGCTGCACTTGTGAATTATCAGCTTCGAAAAAAGGATAAGGAGACTTCAGTTGAGCCGGTAGCGGGAGCATTGGTCGCAAGAGCAAAGAGTCCAAACCGTGATAGGAGGTCACAGTTTAGAGGGGCACATCTTGGAGTTCGTAGGAATCAGTGTGCCTTTTGTAAAGATGATGGACATTGGAAAGCCGAATGCCCAAAGTTGGTTGATCGAGCCGGAAAGAATAAGGGGAAAGCTATTCAAGCTTCAGAGGTGAATGCTATCAAGGCTAGTGGTAATAATTTAGATTCGAATTCTTTGGGCTACTCGTTATCTGCAGTCAGTTTGTGTTGCAGACTCTACAGAGTAGATGTTGGATTTCGATGCTTCTTACCATATTTGCCCTAGGAGGGATTAGTTCTCCAGCTTTCAGGAGTTGGAAAGAGGGGAGGTCGTGCTCATGGATAATGATCAGAGTTGAAAAGAGGGGAGGTCGTGCTCATGGATAATGATCATGAATGTCCTATTGGTGGTATCGATACCATTCGGATTAGGATGAGTGACGGAGTGATTCGGGAGTTGGTTGGAGTGAGGTTCGTTCCTCAGTTGAAGAAGAACATCATTTCACTTTGAGTTTTGGAGGCAGCAGGCTATAGGGTGACCTTGGTCGATTCACGTTTGAATGTCACATTGGGGTCCATGATTTTGATGAAGGGCATCAAGATGAATAATTTGTATTATTTGATTGGGAGCATGGTATTTGATAGAGAGCTGACGACTTCTTTGGATTTAGCTAGACTGTGACATTTGTTGAGGCTGGGTTATTTGATTGGTTATGCCATGCATGGTTTGTTGAGGAGTGCTTTGACCTACAGATTAAAATCCTTTGAGCACATTGGTATGAGCAAGAAGATCGAGGTGGAGTTTGGCACTTCTATCCATCGATCGAGGGGTCTTTTAGGTGGTGTTCAGTCAAGCATTTGGGGGCCTTCCAAGGAGGCATCATTAGGGGGTAATCGATATTTGGTTTCTACAGTTGGGGATTGTTCTAGACATTGGTGGGTTGCAACCAGGTCTCATTGGTGTGAAGTCCTAAAAGTCAACAATAATTAGAAGAAGTGTATTGAAAAAAGGTAACCCGTCGTTCTAGCTTTGGTAAGGGTTCTTTCTTGCATTTGTGCCGAGCTCATGGCAGTTTAAGACACTTCATTGATGTGGAGACATTGGGGCGATGAGATGAGATGATAGTTTTGATGGGTCGTTTCTTACTGAAAGGGGATCGGTGTTGGTTGTCGAGCATTGGTTTTGGTTTTGGAGCTTTGACATATTTGGGTCATCTTGGTCATAGGTTGCTGACTACTGCATGTGGAGATTTTGGATTTGGTAGAGCTGCTTCAGATTTTTGGTTGCGTTGGATATTTGGTTGCCCAACATTTGGTCACATCGAGGATGTGAGATTTGATCCGATTGTACATTTGGGATTCAAAGGTTCGTTTGATTATCAGTTAGGAGCTTCTGATTTTGTTCTGAGCAGGTATGTCACATTTGACCCTCGGCAGGTGAAGAGTGTTGATCAGATCATTAGGATATCGTAGTGGGTGGAGGGTGATGCTACTTCACATTGGATGGAGATTACTCCACATACTCCAGATCATACTGCATCATTTGGGATTCTAGCTGAGGTGACATAGTTTGGAGATCATTTGGATTTGGATGTAGATGATGAGTTGGTTTTGGATTTGAGTGTAGTTGTTGGACATATTTTGGATATAGCCATTGGTTCACCTCAGGTGGAGGTGTTTGATTTGTTTTAGTTTGGGGCCATTGAGAGCGCTATCAGTTGCAGATCCGTTGGTGATATTGGTGAAGAGTTGTAAATTTTTTTATTTGATTGAGGGCCTTTGGAGGCCGTTTGGGTAAACTACGTGAAATCTTGATTCCTTGGGCAAGAAGATACGTAGACAGTCATTTATGATACAGCCGGTTTGGTGAGTTGATACCGACCTATGGAGTTTGTTCGCATTCTCGTTTGGGTTCTCGACTTATTAAGGATTGAGTCCGTTGTCGTGGATTCGTCCTACTTCGTACTGGACGCAACAAGTGAGACGTTTGATTGGTATTGGTGTCAGCTCAGTTTTAGAAAAACTTCGTCAAGGTGGAAAATTATTGGATAGCAGGTTCCTAATATGTTTCCTAATTGTTTTGGTAATAGGTTATTGGGATTCCTAATCTGTTTTGGTAACATGATTTCAAATCTGCTTAGGTAATAGGTTATTAGGATTCCTAATCTGTTTTGTTTTTTGTTTTAGAATTCATTTTATGTTTATAATTTTAGGATTTCTATATATATGAAACAATTGGAAGAGAGAATTGAGAAAAAAATTGGGGATATTTAGAGCACAGAAAAGAGGTATTTTCTGAGCTATTGGTTAGGGTTTTGTTTGGAGAGAATTAGAGATTTGTTGGTGAGATTAATTAGTGAGTTTGAGTAATTTGTAATTTTAGTTTGTACTCTTCTTCTCTACTAGTGAAAAACTCTATCCCCTTCTTGCCCCGTGGACGTAGGCAACTTGCCGAACCATGTTAAAATTGATTGTTTGTGTTTATAACATTGATTTGGTTCATTTGGCCATCTCTCGATGTTCATTTGATTTGATTTCTCGTAGCACGTTGGTTTGGTTGTTTGGCTTCCGCATCGCTTAGCACTATTATGGAGAGTTGACTTGGTCAACTTTTGCCATTAGCCATTGGATGAGGGTTTGGTTGATAGAGATTAGATCTAGACCCTTGATTTCTCTTTAAGAGGATGAGAGTGTAAGAGAGAGGGAATATATATATATATATTGTCATGACCATTCTCTCTCTCTCTCTAATCATCTTCTTCCTCCCCTCAAGCTCACGTGAACCCATGGCCATGGTGGGTCAAATATTTTTTGGAGGAATTTGAGAAAACTTCATGAACGATAAGGATTGGCGTCGAGCGGATCTACAACTCTTGTGAATGCTGATCCATTAATTCTTGATTTTTGGAGATTGAATCCCTCTCAAGGCAAGTTTATCTCCTCCAATTCTCACCCTCTTTTAATATGGTTTGTTTGGTTGTGTACTTGAGTTAGATTCATGATCAAATATTTATATTTTGACTAATTGAATTATAAAGATGTTTTTATCCAAACAAAAGACAAAGTTACATGCAAAACAATCCAAGAGGGGTCAGATTGTCTTTTCAGTGCACGTGCATAAACTTTAGCTAAAATTTTGAGATAATAAATAAACTCTAAACTTAACCAAACGAGTGCCGAATGAAAGATGTATAAATCCAGTTTCCAAAACAGAAAATCATTCTTAAAAAGAGTTTGTCTAGAGAAAGATATACTCAATTTACTAACAACATGTTCTGCAAAAAACTGCTCAGTGCACGTACATAAACTTTAGCTGAAAATTTGAGATAACAAATAAACTCCAAACTGAACCAAACCAGTACCGAATGAAAGATGTGTGAATCTAGTTTCCAAATAAAAAACTATTCTTAAAAGGAGTTTGTCTAGAGAAATATATGCTCAATTTACTAACAACATATGCTGCAGAAAACTGTTGCACAAGGCTGATACCTCATTGGAAAGAGGGTTACACGAAGATTTGAGTTTCATTCCTTAGTAATCGACGCATGACCTTCACAATATATATATATATATATATATATATATATATATATGGATGTAAGCATGTTGTACGAGATCCATACGTGGTGCACGTGTTTAGCCATAGAGCTCTCGTAGCTTAATTTTGATATTTGCGCGATACGTGGGAGCACGTATCGTTTGGGAATTGGATGATCACGATGGGGTGATGATCATCTACTGCATTATTGGCATTATAAATTTAATATATGTTGATATGAGCTTGTTTATGATAACACAAGCTTGTTGCTTGAGTTAGGCCTATGAGCCACTCAGGAGATTGTTTTAGTCTATTTCAAGTAGATCTTCAGGAGCGCAAAGAGGCGCAGACTAGCTTGTAGCAGCCAACCTTTCTTTTGCTAGGTAGTACTCCATCATGTAGTTTTTGTTGTCTTTACTCTTGTAGCCGGAGCAGGGCTGTACCTGTGTAAGTTTTACCTTTTTAGAGGCAGAGACCCTCCTATAGATATGTATATTTTGATACAGTGTTAGATATTAGTGATACTTGGATATTTGTATAGAGTCTGTTAGATTTATGTTCTTGTTTAGAACTTCTCACATATATGATATATGTTCACTTTCAAGCTTTGAACTGTGTTGTGCCTAAATTTCAGCTTGAGAATATTATAAATCATTATATACTTGTTGTGTACCCTTATTTATAAGATTTGCCATGATATTAAGACTGTTTGATTAGACTTTGGGTGTCTCCTATTGTTGTTTGGCATTTACTAGAGTAATAGCAATGGTGTCATGTTAAGATTGCTTATGCATAGAGTAAGGTGCATAGCAAGTCCTAACATCTCTGGGGTTCACCCTGGACTGTAGCCAGTGTGAAAATCAGGGGCGTTACAAGGAAAAGAACTCATATCTAAGAAATTTGTTTGTATTAAGGAGGGTCTAAAATCTACAAATGATAAGAGAGAGCACGGAAAAATAGTTAAGCGTCGAAGAGATACTAGAGTAGGTTGCAAGGCGATGTTGCGGGTCAATTGAACTGATAAAGGTACACAAATAGTGAGCAAACTTGTTAATGAGCATACAAATCACGAGTTGACTAGTCTAGATAAGGTTAAGAATCATTATTGACATCAAAAGTTACATCGAACAAAAGGTTATCTAAGTCTGATTGATAGTTTGCATGAAGAAGGGCTTTCGCTAGCAACAATTTCACGAGTAATAAATGTTAGTAGTTGGCGTCAGGAGGAAATCGTCACACCGCAACAATGTAGTGATCATATTAGAAAATAGAGAAAGAATAACATGGGTAATGAATGCATATTAGTCATTCAAAAATTCATAGATAAAAGGACATTTGATCTAGATTTTTATTTTGCTATTGAATTAGATATTATAGGAACTATGAAGAGTGTATTTTGAACAAATGGATGGGCAAGGGCATCATTCTTAAAGTTTCATGACGTTGTTATTATTTATGTTACATATAGAACTAACAAGTTGGCACTGCCTCTTGCTCCATTTATTGGTGTTAACCACCACAGGCGGTCAACTTTGTTAGGTTGTGCACTACTTGCAGATGAGGAAGAAGACACACTTGTCTGGTTGTTTATTTAGTGAGTTAAATGTATGAATGGAGTAGCTCTGGATGCTATTATTACAGATTAGGGCAAAGCTATATGCAATATCATTCAAAGAGTGTTTCCAAATACTCCACATCGCTATTGAAAATGGCATCTTGGCAAGCACATGATTGATCATTTATTATCTCTACAAAAGGTGCATGGAGAAGAGTTTGTGAACTACTTTAATAGATGGTGGCATAGCAAGACAATTGAAACATGTATTCAGCAATGAGATGAGTTAAAAGAACTACTTTAATAGATGGTGGCATAGCAAGACAATTGAAACATGTATTCAGCAATGAGATGAGTTAAAAGAAAAGTTCAATATAGAAGAAAATAAGCAAGACAATTGAAACATGTATTCAGCAATGAGATGAGTTAAAAGAAAAGTTCAATATAGAAGAAAATAAGGAAGGTTGGTTACAAACCATGTACAAAAAAAGAACACATTGGGTTCCATGCTATCTCAAAGATATTTTTTTTGCAGGAATGACATCAAGCCAACATAGTGAAAGTATAAATGCCGTCTTTGACACATACATCAACTCACAAACATTATTGCCCGATTTTGTTGAGCAATATGATAAAGTAATATTGTCGCGTCGTTCTCAAGAATTAAGTGAAGATTTTGCTACTTTGAATACAAAGCTTATGATGCATCTAAATCATCCGATTGAGATTCAAGCTGGAGAGTCATATACAAGAGCTATATTTGAGAGGTTTTAAGATGAGCTTAAAGGTTTTGTATCTTTGTTTTATGATGAGATGGGAAAAAAAGAATCAATTTCTAGTTGGCTCGCTCTCTACTGAAAGAAATGTATGGGAGCATGTAGTTTATAATCAAAATGAACAGAGAATAACATGTACATGTGCTATGTTTAAGACTGATGGTATATTATGTAGGCATGTCATTCATATTATGATATCAAATCAGTTGGTAAGAATTCCTCAGGAATGTTAGGTCTCATGTTTATGAGCCTATTATCTAATCTGGTTTTAATGATTAACAAACAAATTCCTAACATATTTTCGAGTATTTGTATTTGCTTGTTAGGTATCCTACACAAACATCATCCGTTGGAGGTTGGATGGACTTGCACTTTAACGATGACATCCTATTGGAGGTTGGAAGGAAATCGAAATGAAGTGCTATGCCATTCAAGTCAAAGACACACTATCGCTTCATCCCCGCTACCAAGGTCGAGCTTAATGAAGATTATTAGCTTAGGTATATTGTTTGTAGTTTAGGTATTTACTTTATGTGTTTTACTTAAAGCTCAAATAATACACATACACATTTGTTTTCATATTGATCATTATACATCTTTTGAGAAGATTACGTGTGTAAAATGATTTCATCAAAATCAATTATTTAACAGTTTCGTATTTTTGTTGATTCTATTCATCTATGAAATCATATCTAATGATCTCATATTTTTGACCGTTTTTGCAAAATAGTGAGTTTTCACAAATGAGAAATGCTATTTTAGAAATTTCTCTTCCAACTTGTTTATTTTCATATGTATAACATTTTCCCAAGTTTTATTATTTTTGGAATTGTTTGCTATTTTAAATCGAATTTAGAAAATCAACTTTTCAGCAAAATTCAAGTATCTACTGTATCAGTTTTTTAGTCTACCGAATGCTTGGATCGATCGACCGAGCAGTCTTTTCAGTCGACCGATGAAACTTTTTAATCGACTTGCCAGAATTAGTTTTTATAGCGTTAGTTTTGTCAGTCAATTAGTTTTTACAGCATTAGTTTTTACGACATTAGTTTTTATAGCATATAGAGAAAACGGGAGGTGAGATGGCAGCATAGGAAAATTCTTGTACTGCTGTCACATGTCAAAATTTAATTCGATTGTCACACATTAGCAATAAATACTAAAATAACAGTTAACATTCGACATTAATTTGAAATTTAAATAGGATAAGGATTAGATGCAAAAAATCCCACACTTCCTTCCCTAAAAGCGTCGTTGCTTTCTCATCTTCCCCAAAACCGCTACTTTCTATTCCTCCTCCATCTTCGTATCCCAAATATCCATCACCGATCTTTGAAAAATAAATGCAATTGAACCCAATTCTCAAGCGAAGAATGGACGCATCACCTTCGCCAATCTTCAGGACACCTAATTTTCAAGCCAAGGAAGAAGGATCATCTCTGAGCATCCTCAGGTACTTTATGAATCTTTTAGTTTTGTTAATTACTCTCATAAACTCATAATTGGATGACTCCTTAATTCAATCTAGTTAATGAAAGTTTTTTATTTTTACTTTTTAAAGGAAGCAACTTAATTTTTATCTATTAAAAGTTTGCAATAGTTTAGAATTATTAGAATTATTAAATTTTATTTTTTAAAGGAACCAACTTTAATTTTGGGTTTACATGATATTTGATGACTAATATTGTGCAGGATTGATGCACAATATTAGTTTTTTTATTGATATAGTTTACAGGTCTTGTTGACCCTTTGTTCATGGAATTGTGCAGGATGAGAAGGCTAAAAGACAAAAAGAAATGAGAAAAGAAGACAATCTTGGATGAATGAAGTTTAAGAAAAAAAATTAACTTGTATATTTGATTTCGATGTAGATTTTTGAGTTATCCATCATTGTATGTAATACAGGAAATGAAATTAATTGGAAATACTTGTTCCTGACTTATTCATAGAAGTATTTTTGATCTTGCTTGTGTCATTACTTGCTGATTAATTTTTTTTCTACTTTCTTGATCTTTGCTTGTAGTTTAATTCAGTTTGAGAACTATTTTTGATTGTGTTATCTGGACCATCACATCATGCATCTAGATTTAAACAAACCAAGTTGAAATTAATAATTTTGGCAATATGTTGGAGGGATTTATTTCTAAACCTTGTACATGATATTTGATGACTAATAGCAGCAAGCAACTTTTCTAGCTATTGGTAATTGACCTTGTGCATGACAATTGAATATGAACATGATAATTGATGTCACCATGTAATTTCCTACATTTACACGACACATATATAAATTCAACATGAAGAAATAGCAGGAAAGTAGTTCATAAATATAATCTTAAACCCAACATGTTAGAGCAACTTACAGTCATAATATATGACAACGTCGCATATCATATCGAATTTATAAACACATCTGTAACTAGTCCCCAAAGAAATCACAAATTTCATAGTAGCTCAAAAGTACCTTATAGACAAAATCTCCACTATCAATCAATTTGAATTAGTAACAAATATCAAGAAGATTTCACTTCTTACTTGAAAGAAAAAACATTGCTTATAAAAAGAAATAACAATAATATAGTTTTGAATTTTACTCATTTGTGGCTAAAGTGACAATTGGCATACATACATATTAACCATCCAATGTAAAAGAAGACAAAGAACAAGCACTAATCATCTAACACAACTAAAAATAGAGAGCAGTAACTAATCATCTGATACAATTTAGAACAGAGAACAATCACTAATCATCCAACAGAAATAAAAATAGAAAGCAAGTACACAATGCTGAAAAGACCAATGCACAAGAGGAGCTACTACTTAAATTTGAAGGAGAATGAAAGTATAATTTGTTGAACTGCTTGATATGCGCTCTAGGTTATAGTTTGACTTGCAAGTCCTTGCATAAGGACCACCTCATCTTGTCTCATTTGAAGCCTTTGTGAAATTAGTATTAACAAAGCCCATCCAAAGAGGACTAACATCTGTTCATGCAAAAAGATTTTAGACATTTTAGCTTTGCAAGAGTAATATTTTAACTACACAAGAAGAGAATAACACGGTACATTACTTTTAGAGATTAAATTCTTCAGATCCAAAATGACTTACTGCTAGGAGTCAAATGATGAACTTCAAATCCTGCCTGTATAAATAAACAAGAATCAGATGAATAAATGCAACTAGCTGTAAATAAGATGCATTAGTCAACTAATGTAAGTATCTTTGTGAACAATTAAACATTAAAATACCTAGTTATTTGACAGATTAGCAACAAGAGAATTACTACAACTACTTTTATAATGTCCCTTTTGATCACATCTGCCACATGTCCTATTTTTTATCTTCTTTTTTCATGTGCTTTTTCAAGTCTCGATTTCAATTTGCTAATTGTTCTTGGCCATCCCTTATGCTTCGTAGACTCGAGAGGGTCACGAACAATGATTTGAGGGAGTTCCTCAATAGTATGGGAAGGAGTAGTACTAGATTCAACCCGACTTGTAGTTTCAGTCCCCTTGATTTGCTTAGCACTAGTATCTTTTTCATGTTTTTCCATCAAGTTAAAAAAAGTATCTCTTTCATCAAAGACCATAGGTGATTCAGGTGCCCACTCCATCACGTTATTAAAATTTTCTCTCAAAGCCCAAGAGCGCAAAGTACTCAATTGTTCTCTATTGCTATTAAAGTTTTTTTCCAGCAACACATTAAAGACTCTAATATTACGGTGCCTTGCATTCATTGTCCATCTATGCATAATGTATTCTTAAGAAATTCTTACCAAGTGATTCGATATCATAATATGAATGGCATGCCTACATTATATTCCATCAGTCTCAAACGTAGCACATGTATTATTCTCTGTTCATTTTGATTATAAACTACATGCTCCCATACACTTCTTTCAGTAGAGAGCAAGCCAACTATGTATTTAGAAATTGATTCTTCTTTTCCCATCTCATCATGAAACAAATATACAGAACCTTTAAGCTCATCTTGAAACCTCTCAAATATAGCTCTTGTATATGACCTCCAGCTTGAATCACAATCGGATGGTTTAGATGCATCAATGGCTTTGTATAAAGTAGCAAAATATTTACGTAATTCTTGAGAAAGACACGACAATATTGCTTTATCATATTGCTCAACAAAATCAGGCAACAATATTTGTGAGTTGACATATGTGTCAATGAAGGCATTTATACTTTCACTACGTTAGCTTGATGTCATTCCTGCAAAGAAAGTATCTTTGAGATAGCATGGAACCCAATGTGTTCTTTTTCTGTACATGGTTTATAACCAACCTTTCTCATTTTCTTCTATATTGAACATTTCTTTTAACTCATCCCATTGTTGAATACATGTTTCAATTGTCTTGCTATGCAACCATCTATTAAAGTAGTTCGCAAACTCTTCCCCATGCAAGTTTTGTAGAGATAATAAATGATCAACCATGTGCTTGCCAAGATGCTATTTGCAATAGCGATGTCGAGTATTTAGAAACACTCTTTGAATGGCATTGCATATAGCTTTGTCCTGGTCTATAATAATGGCATGTGGAGCCACTCAATTCATACATTTAACCCACTCAGTAAACAACCAGACAAATGTGTCTTCTTTCTTATCCGCAATTAGTGCACAACCAAACAAAGTTGACTGCCTATGGTGGTTAACACCAGTAAATAGAGCAAAAGGCAGTGCCAACTTGTTAGTTCTATATGTAACATAAAAAATAACAACGTCATGAAACTTTAAGAATGATTCTCTTGCACGTCCATCTGCCCAAAATACACTCCTCATAGTTCATGTAGTATCTAATTCAATAGCAAAATAAAAATCTGGATCAAATGTCTTTTCATCCAAGTATTTTTGAATGACTAATATGCATTCATTACCATGTTATTCTTTGAACATGAAACATATAATTAACTTAATCTAATTATGGTTAACATCTTTGTTAATCAATTTCTTCAATTACTCATATGTAATCAACATGATTATCAAAGCATGATAGAAACTACACATGACAGAGATATATTTCGTTTTAAATCTGATTACAAAGCCTAGATATCACAACCCTAGGTTTTAGCATGATTAGTTACAAGAAAAACTCAATTAATTAACAAAATAGGGTTTGCACATGAGTTAAAGTTAATTAACAAGTTAAAAACGAAATTATCATTAACCCTAATGATCATAATCATGCTTCTAATATAAACAACAAGAAAAAACGTTAGATCTATCATGGGTTAAAGATCTATTATCAAGAATCTACTTTTTATCATATGTAACTATGAATAAACATGCAAAATACTAATTTAAACACATTAAATCTTTAAATTACTAAGGGTGCATGTTTGGATAAAGATGATCTTGCCTCAGGGTGCTGTTGAACTCCTCAACCACGTGTATGCAAGATTCCTCTTCAACCACGATCACCAAACTCCGCCTTCCTCTCGACAAACGCCTCAAAACTCTCCCAAATCTAAAAAACTAGGGCTATGCTTTGAGGAGGAAGGTGGTTGCTGTTCTCACGAATTATATCTCTGAAAATAGGTTTTAATGAGTATATATAGGGGTATAAACAACTGGGTTTGAAAATAAACAAAACCAACTCGAAACCTGAAAGAATTCTGGAAATAGCCCGATTAGTCGACTAATGCCTTCATTAGTCAACTAACAACCTTACTAGTCGACTACTCTGAGTAGTAGTCGATTAGTCAACTAACAACCTTACTAGTCGACTACTCTGAGTAGTAGTCGACTACTAACAACTCAGTTTCAGGTTTGTGCATGATTTCGTGCATGTTTCTCACTCTGAGTAGTAGTCGACTACTAACAACTCAGTTTCAGGTTTGTGCATGATTTCGTGCATGTTTCTCATCTATATTCACATATATACATTGGATTGATCTAAAATCAATCCCTAGCATACTCAAACATCAAAATATGTTATTTATGACCATATAATATATTTATTACAATTTATCACAATTTATTCAAACTTTTAGGGTTTTACATTCTTCCCCCTTAAAAGAATTTCGTCCCCGAAATTCCGTAATCGTACCTTAGGGATTAATAATATGAGAAAAGCACCAAGAGAGGATAATCCAAACAAGGAAACCCTTTCGTACACATCTCGTACCATTAAATCTCAAATATGAAACATAGCAATATCTACACTTAACCATCTCGAATGCGAATATTCCCACTTAACTCCTAACTACGCGGAACTAGTATGACATTTGAAAAATCCAAACAAGGAACCCCACATATATATACCATGTATTCCGAATGATAATTGATAAGGAGCTAAGTGTTAATACACTCATTCTAGCGTTAAATATAAATATGACCATATAACCAAATCACAAGCAAAAGCAAATCATAATTAATCAATCAATTTACTTGCTCAAATAGGTGCGGTAGTCACGACGTATATTCTCTTCGCGCTCCTAAGAAGCCTCATCAGCTCCTTTCCGGTTCTATTGAACTTTGACTAGAGGAATCACTTTGTTTCTAAGTCTCTTGTCCTTCTTGGTAAGAATACACACATGAATTTCAATAGTAGTCAAATCATCATGAATTTTAATATTTGGCGTGTCTAACACTCGCTGCTGCTCCTCGTCGCGTAGATGCTTCTTAAGCATCGAAACATGAAAGATATCGTGTATACTCAACATCGATGTTAGAAGATCTAGCCGATATGAAACGGCTCCAATGTGCTCCACTATCCTGAACGGGCTAATATACCTCGAGACAAGCTTTTCCCCGTCTACCAAATCCCTGAATTCCCTTCATTGGTGCCACTTTCAACAATACATAGTCTCCAACCTGGAACTCTAGCAGGTCGTCGTCTCTGATCTGCATAACTCTTCTGACGACTCTGTGCTATAAGTATGTGCTCCTGAATCACTGCTACCTTCTCTGTAGTTTGTCTCACAAGCTGTAGTCCAAGTAATAGGTTGTTATCCAGTTCTGCCCAACAAATAGGTGATCTGCAAGGCCTCCCGTACAATGCTTCATACGGTGACATCCTAATAGTCGCTTGTTAACTATTATTATAAGCAAATTCAATTAATAGGATGTGGTCCTCCCAACTACCCTAAAAGTCTATGACACACGCCCGCAACATTTCCTCCAATACCTGTTTAACTCTCTTTGTTTGTCCATCTGTTTGCGGGTGGAAAACAAAACACTAGAATATGACAACTGACTACTGAAAGACTTCTGGAAGCTCCTCCAAAAGTGTAAAGTGAAAACTGAGCCTCGGTATGATATGATCGTCTCTTGAACTCCGTGCAATCTCATGATGTCCTGGATAAATATTCTCGCATAAGTCTCTGCTGTATAGGTTGTCTTTACTAGTATAAAATATGCCAACTTCGTCAACTAATCAACTATCACCCAAACTGAATCGTTCCCCATCTTCGATCTCGGCAATCCTATAATAAAGTCTATGGAAATATCTGCCCATTTTCACTCCATAATGGGTAAAGGCTGTAGGGTTCCTGCTGGTCTCTGGTGTTCTGCCTTCACTTGTTGGTAGGTAAGGCACTTAGCCAAATACTCGGCAATCTCCCTACGCATGCCGCTCCACCAAAAGTGTCTCTTCAGGTCCTTGTACATTTTTGTTGTGCCTGATGTACTGTGTACTTGGTACGATGCATCTCATCAAATAAGTCTTTCTTTAACTGTGGACTATTCAGTATCACCATTCGGCCCTTCATTCGAAATCTTCCCCTTTTGGGTTTGAATCCAAGAGTCCTCTAGCTGAGCTCTGACCACTCTATCACTCCAAGATAATTATACTGACAAAGCTCTCAAAAATGCACTGCTCCCGCTGATCTCTGGCTTAAAGTCAAACTGGCTAAGGGTGTGAAGATCTCAATACAACGAGCACCTCTAAGCTGCAATTCGATGCCGACGCTTCCTGCTCAACGCGTCTACAACTATGTTCGCCTCCATCGGATGGTACTGAATCGCGAACTCATAATTCTTAATAAATTTGACCCATCATTGTTGTCTCTGATTTAGCTCTTTCTGAGAAAAGAGGTACTTCAAACTCTGATAATCTGTAAATAGCTCGAACTACACTCCATCCAGATAGTGCCTCCATGTCTTCATTGCAAAGACCACTGCTGCTAGCTCCAAGTCATGTGTGGGATAATTATCCTCATGATTCCTCAACTACCTCAAAATGTAGGCCACCACTCTCTAGGTCTGCATCAAAACTCCTCCAAGACCTGATAATGACGTATCCGTGTAGATAACAAAAGTCTTATCACTGCTCGGAATGATCAACACCGGCGCTGTAGTCAATTTAGCCTTCAAAGTCTCAAAGGCCTCCTAGCACTCCGTGCCCCAAACAATCTGTATACCCATCTTCGTAAGGCGTGTAAGTGGTGTCGTAATCTTCGAGTAGTCCTGAATGTACTTCATGTAATAGCTTGCCAATCCTAGGAAACTACAAATTTCTGTAACCGTCTTCGGCAGCTTTCAATCCAGTACGGTCTCCACCTTAGTTGGATCTACTGCAATACCCTCTTGGCTGATAACATGGCCTAAAAATCCGACCCCTGATAGTTAAAACTCACATTTATTAACCTTGGCGTATAACTGATGCTCCCGCAAAGTCCATAATACCAATCAAAGATGCTGCTCGTGTTCTGCCTCCGATCTCGAATAGATAATGATATCATTGATAAATACAATCACAAACTGGTCCAAATATAGACGAAAGACCTGATCCATCAAATCCATAAATATCGTAGGTACATTGGTCAGCCCGAATGGCATGACAGAAACTCGAAGGACCCATATCGAGTCAGAAAGGCGGTCTTGGGAATATCCATCTCCCGAACCCGCAACTAATGATAACTAGAATGATGATCAATCTTTAAGAAATGTTATGTTCCCTGTAACTGGTCGAACAAGTCATTAATCCTCGATAGTGGGTACCTGTTCCGGATGGTGACTTTGTTTAACTCATGATAATCTATGCATAACCGCATGTTACCATCCTTCTTCTTCACGAAAAGGACCGGCGCTCTCCACGAAGAATGACTCTAGCGAATAAATCCCTAAGATAAAAGCTAATCTAGCTGAGTCTGTAGCTCTCTCATCTCAGCAGGTACTATATGTTAGGGTTCTTGGGATATCGGTGTTGTGCTTGGCTGTAACTCGATGCAGAACTTAACCTCTCTCACAGGAGGTAACCCAGATATATCCTAAAAGACATCCTGATAATCTGAGATAACTCTAGTCTCGTACAAATTAGCACTCCGGTCCCTCAGCATCACCTCCTCGACGTACGCCAGAAATGACTCCACAATTTGGTTGCCCAGTGAGGTCGCTACAATCAACTCAGACCCATCGGATGCCCGCAACCTGATTGTTTTAGCAAAACAGTCAATACTGACATGGTAGGATTATAACTAATCCATACCGAGAATGACGTCTAAATCCAACATCCGTAAAATGATCAGGTCAATGATAAACTCGGACTCATCTAGACTGATGATACATCTTTTACAAACGCTCTCTAATAGGGATACCTCCCCTAAAAGAGTAGGGTCGAATAACGGTATATCTAAATAATATGCAACCAACTGGAGCCTATCCATAAAGGTATGAGAGATAAAAGAATGTGAAGCTCTTGAATTGAACAAGATCCGAGCTAGGAAGGAATTTACTAAGAAAGTACCTTCACTATAGCTCCGCTCGCACCATGATCATGTGGTACGACTGTATAAACTCTACCAGTGGTTGGAGTCTGCTAAACTGCTGGCTGGGGAATGTATGGGACTATCTGTCCCTCAGGAATCTCCCGAATGGTGCGAATCTTGCCTGCTAGCACCTTAATCATTAGAATGGCAGGTGGTGCCTCAATCCTCTATTGATGGCCGTAACCGCGGCCCTGCTACTGGCCCTAGCCTCTGCCCTGCTACAGGGGTCTTCCAAGTCTTACAAAAGGTTTCTTGTCCTTGCCTTTGTCTCTGGACAGTCCTGTTTCCATAATTAACTATAGGTTTTCCTGCTCTAATCGGGCTAGTTTTACCTGTTTATCGAAGTAGTAGGTGAAATCCTCTCATGAAATTGACATTCGCTGCTCTAGCGAAATCTGAAGTCGGTGCTATCCTCCGGCATCGCCCTTCAAGCTGAATATAGCTAACATCTGCTTATGTACTGAGTCAACGCTTAGTATATCTAAAAATACTTCTCACATATTCCTTCCATTTATAGGATGCAAATGAATCCAATGTGCCCTAAAATCTTTGGTGTTCTCAGTTTCTGATATCTTTCTTAATCTCACAGATCCAAACTTTCTGCTCTACAATTCTACTAATAGCTGGTTGTGGTAAACATGTAGTCATCGGTATTACCTCTTCAATATGCACGGCTGGTACGATTGATGGTGGAACTTCAGAAAGTGTAGTCTAGCTCGTTACTCGCTCCTCGATTGTTACTAGTCTCTGATTACGAAAGCAATCGATGTTACTAAGTCGATCAAATACTATAGAGCTTTTGTCTCGGGCTCTGCTTGCCCAACTCTCTAGGTATGAGATCTACCTCGACCACATCCTCATTCCGACATTTATGTTATCAGGAGGAGAGCTTATTAGACACAATAAATGAGATCGTAAACATATATGTATATATCACATAACGTATCACAATAAGAAAACCGTATCCCATATCATTCATGCAAAATACTTTTCAATCAAAGTAAGGTAGTTAAAAAATTTATATTTTTTGCACTTGTTTTGCTTAGCCAATTCAAGTCTTCGGATATATTGGGGCGATTTTGTGTTGTCCTACACCTTATGGGTCGGTGTACGTTACCACGTTATTCACGTGATGACGCATGCCGTCCTTCTGGTGTAGGTCACTCGAAATCGTCTCTCCAATTATTCCGTGGATGAGTCTATCATATATATATATATATATCGTCCTCACTCAATCTAGAAATTCGTAACGAAATCTATACATGATTCCTAGGAAACTCTATCCTAGATCAACGGCTCAACACAAGAATGATCCTAAGGATGTTGAAACTAGAGCTATGATACCAATTGTGACGCCCTAGTTTTCACACATGGCTGCAGTCCAAGTTGAATTCATAGATGTCAAACCTATCATGCACCCACACGTGCAATACCACGTTTCACCAATCACAGTAATATCCTCTAGTGGAATCAAATATAAGTGTAGGTACATATATATTTTAACCTCATTGCAAGCAATGATGAGCTGGGCTCAGGGAGACATCGGAATAGTCAAGAAGAATGATCAGAGGACAACAAATGCTTTTTGGGGGAGAAGAAGATGGACTTGTATCGATGAAATGGAAGGCTTGCTAGGGTTTACAAAGTAGGATGAAAAGGGGAGGAGCATGTGTGCGTGTGTGTGTGGGGGGGGAGGGTAGGGGTAATATGTACTTAAGGAGGCTCCTTAGGGGGTTATTTATTGGTGTAAATTTAGGGATAATAGGATAATTTTTGGAACAACACTTTTTGGTGTTATTCATTAGGGTAATTGGTGCTGGATTCAACTTCATGGTGTTATTGGTTTGTTGGGATATTTGTGGGACAAATACCCCACTTCTCCTAAAATTACACCAACTATATAAAGACTGTTCAGCCCCCACCCTCAAAATTACCTCATATCGCTTCCTGGAACAAGAGGGGAACAAAATTACCCACTTCCAATCGCCCGCTCCTCCGTCGCCGTTCTCGAGCTCGATCGCTCGCTCCTCCGTCGCCCCCTCAAAGAGACCCGACGCCAACATCGTCACCCTCAACGTCGTCGTTCTCGAGCTCGCTAGCCCTAGCTAGGCCCACCTCCGTCGTCGTTCTCGAGCTTGATAGCCCTAGCCGGGATTTCCCTACCGCCATCTCCTCCGCCGCCTCCTCCGCCGCCTCAACCGTCTCTCGAACCCAGGTACGTGCCCTTTTCCCCCCAACAGTCAGCATAAATGAAGTGAAGCGTGACAAAAAGATGAGGACGTGCATATAGATTTGGATATTGGGTTTATAATTGGCCTTGTTTAAGTTAATAATAGGGAGTTGATTTACTTTGTCCCTTCCATTTACTTGCAAATTGAGAAAAATATTAAATTTATGGATGTGAAATGTGAATTCTTGGTCTATCTCTATATATAAAAAATATGTGCATCCACTGAGGACTAACAACTAGATGTTTGGTACTCTCTGCTCAATTGTTACAGTTTGAATATACCATTTTCTTTAAATTTGGATGAATTTAAGGTAAAAGGGTTTTTGAGTGAAAGTGGAAATTATAAGTGCTAAAGTTATTTGTTATAAGTGATCCCTCTGTGAATTCTTGTTATAAGTGATCCCTCTGTTATATGCTAAAGTTGTTTGTTATCATTGAACATAAATTATAAGTGCTGACATAGTAGACTTGAGCATTCAAACACCAATGTTTTTGCTATATTTGAACTCTTACATGTACATACTACATAAAGCTTTAGTCTTTAAGCAAATGAATTTTGGTCATTATTGATATTTCCCAAGACATGAAGGATATGTTTGTGAAGATGAATGATGATCAAATGAGAAGGTTTATGATTTGGCGACCGACTGGAGTATTTCCAAATGACGACAATCACTATGCTTATTAATGACTATTTAATGACTACGCTTGTGGACCGTAGTTTGATGACTACTCTTTTGGAGTTGTATTTTTGGGAACATAGATGTTGTTAGTTATATGCTTTTGGACTTTTATGTTAAACACATGAATGCTTTGATGACTACATGGTTTTAAATATCATTTTTGTACATATATATGTATGTTAAGCACACGCAATGTTGCTCCGGTTGATGGTGATTCTGATCTTCCTCCAGAGGCACCACGCAATGTTGCTCCGCTTGATGGTGATTCTGATGAGGACGATGACCTACAAACTCAACAAGCACAGCGGACAGCTGCATCACGTTGGAGAGAACAAATGGCAAACACAATGTGGGAGGATGGGACAAACGTAGCCTAAGGAGTCTGGAGCAAAGTTATATGTCGGAAGATTATATTTGTAATAATTAAGATTTAAGTTACAACTTAATTGATCTATAATATCATATTATAAAAAAGATGTCATACTAATTGTCCCACTCAAATTTGTCTCATTATCCCATTTTACCCCCACTTTATCCTACTCAAATTGTCTCATTGGGTAAAATTATCCCGTTGGAACCATTTAATCCAATTTGCCCCAATTTACACCAATGAATAACCCCTCTAGAGTGCATCTAAGGATGTAAAATCTCAGCCCTTCATTACTTTCATCTCAGCCCTCCGTATCAAAATAACCCAAAACCTAATCCACCACCCCTTTCTCCTTTCTCCTTTCATTCTTAGCTCCTCAAAAAATCAGCCCCCCACCCCCCAAATCAGATCTGAATAACTAAAATCACCAATGATCGATGTTAAGTCCCTCTCGGCGGCCCCTATTTAACTAAAATCACACCAATGATGTTAAGTCCCTCTCGAAAATTAAATTAAATATATGAAAGTGAGGATGTCATGATCGTATTCAAAACATCTAATAAATCTTTCGACATTATCCGTCAGTCAACGCCTCTCTTTATTGAAGTAAACCTTGTATACATCCATTAGCAGGTTTGTTAAATATATCAATTGGAGGAACGGAAGCAACTTTCACGTGCAGGTTTATTAAATATATCAATTCGGTGAACCAAAGCAACTTCCACGACCTTTCTAATTTATTGTGACTATTTTGACCCACATCTCTATATATTACCTATATCTCTTAAGCTTCTAAGATATACCAAGAACCTCATTAGCCTTCCTTCAATCCGCTGAAACAAATCTTTCAATAGTCTGCAGAAAAACTAGCTTATCCACGCACAGCAAAGCAAAAGGCATGGAAGGCACACTTCGTTGCTCTGCAAACTATGTCCCTCTCTCTCCACTGAGCTTCATCGAGCGGTCTGCGGAGGTTTACTCTGATCGGACCTCAGTTGTTTATGAATCCATCAAGTTCACTTGGAGACAGACCCGAGACCGCTGCCTCAGGCTCGCTTCCGCTCTCTCACACCTTGGCGTTTCCCGCGGCGACGTGGTAACTATAATCTCTATCTCTCATATGCTCCGTGAATATATGCGTTCTATTTTTGGAGTTTTTCTAGCATGCATCACTCTTCTCATTGTGTTAGAATATCGCAAATTATTTCCTTTTAGTTATTTTGAAGAAACATTCACAAGAAAAAGAGTGCCTCTGGTTCTAGTTTTGATAATTCTTATAATATCCATTATGACAGAAGATGAAATAAATGAAAAACGTACCTATGCTCTGAATCTAGTTGCAATTCTTTATAGAGTAAAGAATGTCAGCTCCACGGTTGACTCGTAACTTTTTAACATGATCGCTATGATTCTTGGGAATGAATCTCACATTTTTGAATGCAGAATCTATGGAGATAAACTAATAATATCATTCCTAATAACTAAATATAGACATTCTCTGCGATTAAGGTCATAGAGATCTGTACACTGAATCTTCTTCTATTGTCGAACCAGGTTGCCGTCCTCGCTCCAAACGTCCCGGCCATGTACGAGCTCAACTTCGGCGTCCCAATGGCCGGGGCAGTCATCTGCACCCTCAACGCTCACCACGACGCAGCCATGGTCTCCGTCCTCCTCAAACATTCTGAAGCCAAGCTCATTTTCGTCGACCACCAGTTCCTCACAATCGCTGAAGACGCCATCAACCTCCTTTCACAATCCAACTCCAAATCCCCTCTCCTCATCCCAATCCCAGAACCCTCTGAAGACTCCTCTCATTCACCTGGTTTAAACTACGAAAGCCTCATCAAAACCGGAGACCCCTGCTTCGACATCAAGTGGCCGATCGACGAGTGCGATCCTATCGCCCTAAACTACACATCCGGCACCACATCCAGGCCGAAAGGCGTGGTCTACACACACCGCGGCGCCTACCTCAACTGCATCAGTTCCATTCTCTTTAGTGAAATAAGGACTTTGCCGGTCTACTTATGGACAGTGCCCATTTTCCATAGCAATGGTTGGTGCCTCACCTGGGGCATAGCGGCACAAGGCGGGGTCAACGTCTGCCTCCGCGATTTCACCGCAAAGACCATCTTCGAGAAAATCACCAGGTACGGAGTTACGCACATGACCGGTGCCCCTACCGTCCTCAACATGATGGCAAACTGTCCGCTTGCTGACCGACAGCCGCTCGCAGCTGGCCAGATGGTCTGCGTCATGACGGGCGGGGCTACTCCGCAACCACCAGTCTTGGAGAAGATGGAGGAGATGGGATTTAAAGTCGTCCATGTGTACGGACTCACGGAGACCTACGGGCCCGCGACAGTGTGCGAGTGGAAGCCCGAGTGGGACGAGCTGTCGGTGGATCAGCAGGCAAAGATGATGGGGAGGCAGGGAATTCGACATATCGGAACGGAGGCAGTCGACGTCAAAGATCCGGAGACAATGAAAAGCGTCCCAGCCGATGGGAAAACAATGGGGGAGGTTATGTTTCGAGGCAACACGGTGATGAACGGATACTTCAAGGACTTAAAGGCCACGGAGGAGGTTTTTGCAGGGGGATGGATGAGGACAGGGGATCTCGGGGTGAGGCATGCTGATGGGTATATTCAGGTGAAGGATAGGCTGAAGGACATCATAATCTCCGGCCTGGAGAATATAAGCACGATCGAGGTCGAGTCGGTAGTTTATAGTCACCCGGCGGTGCTTGAAGCTGCGGTGGTTGGACGACCAGATGAGTACTGGGGGGAGACGCCGTGTGCGTTTGTGCAGCTCAAGGATGGAGCTTCTGCTGATGCTGAGGAGATTATAGGGTTCTGTCGGGCTCGACTGCCGGATTTTATGGTGCCCAAGAGCGTGGTTTTCGGGGAGCTGCCGAAGACTTCGACGGGGAAGATGCAGAAGTTTGTTCTCAGGGAGAGGGCCAAGGCTATGGGAAGCCTATTCATGAATGGCGGCGGGAAAATGCTTGAAATATAGTATTCTAAAAGTAATTGTGGATACTGTACAAATGAAGAATTTCATTTGTAATTTGATTTGTTGAACCAAAAACTAAATGGAAGTCTCAGCAATGATATGGGGTTGAGATCTGATCAATGTATTATGTTTGTTACATATGAACTTATATCTATTCATTTTAAACGTGTTCCTAATTAATTCTTCTCAATCTTCTAAGAATATTACTAATCATTTCTTTTTGAAAAATCTTGTAAAATTCGTATTCTGTGGTTATTTCAAACTTATGAACTCACATTTGAATTGGAAGTTTTATATTGCCGGGTACTAGTGATCTCGTTTTCCGGATTCACAAGAATATGTTGAAGTTAGAAAGCCAAAATCGTGTTAGTTTAAAACTAAAAAAAAGGGTAAAACGTTTAGTTTATAATAAAAAAAACTCACTATCATTTGCGTAGTGCAAACAAGAAAAAACTAATATTTTAACCATTTCATTCAAAATATATAATGGATGACCATTTAGAACAGAAAAATAGTAAGTTCCAATAAAAAATATTACAAATTACCTACATGATTGTTTTAATACAAAGTATGTTTATAATTAATCTAATGGAGGTTTTTCTATTATGTCTAAGGCTGATTTTAGAAGTGTGTGGTTTTAAAATAAATGGGGGTAAAACTTTGGGTTTATAGGCAATAAACCTTTTAGAAAGTGGATGACTTTTAACAATGGAAGTTGAACTTCAGGTGAAATATTTACCGTTGAAGAGTGATTGATGAGTGTAAAAATTATTGGGTTTAAAAATTATAGGTAAAAATCTTTTCTGGAAGTGGACGGGTTTTAAAACAAGTGTGGGTAAAAGCTTTGGGCTCATAGGTAAAAGCACTTTTTGGAATAGGGTGGGTTAAAAAATTGCTTATTTATATGTTTATTTGCAGATTACCCCATACATCATGAATATTTGCAAAACTACCCCTCAAATCATCAATTTCGGAAAAAATACTCCCAAATTAATCAATCATTAACTTTAATGGGATGATTTGTAACTGAATGTAAAATTCATTAACGAATAATCTAATTTTCACTCACAAAGTTGATAATTTACTGATTTTAGGGCAATCCCCCCCCCCAAATTTGATGGTTTGGAGGGTATTTTACAAATACTAAAATTTAATCGGTATTTTTGTAAATACCCAAGATTCAAGGGTATATATACAAATAACCAAAAAAAATTAATACTAAGGCAGAGGGCTGCACGGTAGTGTGTACAATATCTAGCTACAGTGCAAGCTTATTCTTTAATAGCGGCGGAAAAATGTTTGAAATATAATTTTGCGAAATATTGATGGGTAGTGTAATTGAATAATTTCCTAAGTAATTTGACTAGTCAAGGAAAAAACTAAATGCAATTCTCAGCAATGATATGAGATTGAGATCGAATAAGCCGCTGATCGATGTATAATGTTTGTTACGGTCAAAAAAATAATATGATGTTTGTTCTATATGAACTTATATCTATTCACTTTAAACGTGTCCCGAATTAATTCTTCCCAATCTTCTAAGAATATCACTGATTACTTCTCTCTGAAAAGATCCTATAGAATTCATATTCTGTGGTTATTTCAAATTTATGAACTCACATTTTTATATTGCTGGGTATTAGTGATCTCGTCCTCCGGATTCACAAGAATATGTTAAAAACTGGAAAGCCTCTGATCACTTTCGAAGATCATGCCTAATCTCTCCTTGATATGCAAACAGGAAATGGTTGTTTGTGATTAAAGCTTCCCATTTAAAAATTATTCACGTGTCTTTTTATCACATCTCAAAAAATGACACTTGGGCCTAATACTATAAAAAATTCACAACTAATTTTATCCAAAATTTTGTTAGTTTAAATAAAAAATTGGGTAAAACGTTTAGTTTATGAGAAAAACTCATCTATCATTTGTGGATGGACAAAAAATTAGTGCAAACAAGTTAAAAAATAATAAGTACCATTTCATTAAACAAAATAAACTCTATAAACATTTAGAGAGAAAAAAATAACAAGTTAAAAATATGGCAAATTACCTACACTAGTATTTTAATCCGTGTTAAGTATGGTCTTATCGTAATTCATCCTTATTTCATCTTGTTGCTATTTCGTGTTGCAATCACTCTTATCCCAATATATTTTTAAAGGTCTAATTACTCAACCCCCTTCGAAGCACGTGACCCCCTCCTCCCCCACCCTCGTTGAGGTTAGAGAACATGTACCCTTCTGGAAATAATGATATTAAACAATTTATATGAAGCTATAATCAAAATTAAGATTATTTAAAGTAATTGTTTCATAGTTAATGAATAAAAATAAAAATAATCAAAATATCCTAAATGCAACTTGAATGAAATGAAGATATAAGACAATTTAGTATTCAAAAAACATTATTTGTAAATAATGCATCACAAAAAGGTTCTTAATCGATCAACCAATCATAGGATGTAATAACCAAAACGTTAAGAAAAGCTCTAATAATTATTAATTATTTTTTCTTCGTCTTAATCCTCTTTTTAAAAGTTGAAAGAGTTGGTTCTTTGTCAATTTTCGCAAAATATAAAACATGTTTATTTAGTAAATTTAACGTTAAAAAATTATATATCAAAATTAATTAATGTATAAATAAGCCAACCTGATTGTATATTTATTTTATCACTGGTTGTAGGTGGGGTTTTAAATGCAGAAGAGTTAAGTGTATCAATAGGCGAAACATCTAAAATATTCTTTTTGGCTTTGCTATTGGTGGTGGATATCAATATGGATAAGTATGGAGTTAATACAGTAGATTAATTATCAATCGTATCATCTTGATTCAATTCAATTGGTTTCTCTTCCTGTGCATTCACCTTAGAATAACATGTTAATAATTTAATTTTTGAAATAATGAAACTAATATTAAATTTAGTAAAAACCTTCTTCTTAGGATTTTTATCAGAAGTACTTCTAGGTGTCGATAAGTCTAGAGTATATTCAATTGATTGACTGTATCATCGCCATTAATCAGCATCATATCGAGTGACTTTTTATCCTTTGATAAACATAAATTTAGTATTAGAACAATTACTACATTGCATACAAATATAATTTTATTAATAAGATTATGTAAATGTTACATTTCCGTCAGTTAGCAGTAACAGCCCGTTGAGTGTTTTATCGTCCACATCATCATCAATTATTTTAATAATTGTGTACTCTTAAACACATTTACTTATGTTACACTCTGTAACCTTAATATGGAAATGCATATTTCTACCGATTAATCTCTTGATAGCAAGTGAAATATCCTTGTTGTCTGCATCATATTTAAGCAAATATATATTAATTTGTAATTTCATTGATTAAATTGAAAACATATCAAACCCAATAAAGTTGCTTATTCTAAAGGACTAATTTTCATCAAACAAAGAACATCATGATGGAATATTATAAATATGGTGATGCCTATTCCATTTGTCATTTGTAAGGTAAGTTTTTATCTAAAGTTAAATATATGTTTGTGTTATATATTGTTTATTCAATTTAATTTTCATAAACTATAAATAATTTATATTTATAAATATTATAACATCCTATTTACCTTTCTTCTACATATTTTATTTTTTATGACAACTATAGCAAGAACGTCATTGGTCTCTTTCAACTTTAGCAGTTAAATTAAAGTATGCTTTGGTAGTTTAAATTAGTAAATTTATTTAGTAATATTAATTTCATATTTTGATATTTATTATAATTTTATAATTATTTCAAAAAAAATATTTTTTAGTAAAATAAATTTAAATAATTTGAAAATTTTTAAACACAACAAAAATTACGAAATCAAATTAAAGCTAGATGGTAACTTATCTTTCGTAAGATTAATTTGGTAATTTAAAATTTTCTAAAATTTTGGTATTATTTAAGAAATATTTTGAAATTAAAATAATTTTAAAAATTATGCACATGATCTAAATTATGTAGTTAAATTAAAGTAAGATTTGGCAGTTATAATCTGTAACTTATATTAGGCAAGATTAATTTGGTAATTTTAAATTTATTAAATTTTTAATTATTTAATTCATGTTTTACTAAAATTAATTTTATTTTTTAAAACAATTTTTTTGGTATGAAAATAAATTTTCACAAATAGAAAAAATAAAATTTTTATTAAATTTATAGTTTTGGAAACTAATTTAAATGCAAAACTTATTTAGAAAATTGAACATATATTTTAACAAATATTTTAAAAATAAAAAATATCCAAATTATAAATTATAAATTAAGAAACTAAATTATCTTTATAATTTTAGAAATATATATTTTAAATAATAATAAACAAAATAAATAATTAAAAATAGTATGTTAGTCACTCAATTTTAAAAATTTCTTATCAATAATTGATTTAGTTTAAATACATAATTTAAATAATAATAAACAAAGTACATAATTAAAAATAGTATGTCATCACTCAATTTTAAAAATTTCATATCAATAATTGATTTAGTTTTTTGTAGGTTAACAATTGATAAATTATAACAAACAAAATAATAAATAATTTCTAATATTGCCTAAACTTATCTTAATTTTAATCTTTAAGTATGTAGACAGTGTTGCCGCATAACT
>NW_017972545.1:17702-55978 GCF_001876935.1 Asparagus officinalis | reverse complement strand
ATACTAACACACTCAATCATCAAGCTTGATAATTATTTATATATATATATATATATATATATATATATATATATATATATTTCTTTTTAGCAATAAATGAACTCTCAAGATTTATCTAATTAGAGTTAACAACAAAATTAGTCTTTTTCTTGAATTTTACACAAAAATCTATCAACATGATAAATTAAACATGATAGGATCTACACAATCATCAGAGATATATTCCATTTGAAATAAGTTTTCATTATTCAAGTAATCGCAAACTTAGGAATTTAACATTTGTTAATTTACACACAAAATTCATTTAATTATTCCTCTAGAATTTTACATGATTTTAACATGACTAATAAATTAACAATGAATATATATATATATTTATATATATTACTCTAATGATCAAAATCACCAAATTAATTCCAACAGTAATGAAACAATATTTTCAATTCTAACAGTGGATTAAAAATTATCCTCAAAAGTCTAATTTATTTTAGCACAACAAGTAGGCTTAAGCATGATAAAATCACATTTTAACTTCTCATAAATTTAACTAAGTTATGGGGAAGGTTTGGATGATGGTAATCTTGCCTTAGGGTGTTCCTGAAAATCCAAACGAATGTTTGCGTGAGATCCTCATTCGCTGAAATACCAATTCCCTGCTTCCTCTTCACAAACGCCACAGGAAACAATTTCTTGTTCTTCTTCCACAACACTTCATAGGAACGTCTCAGAGGCTTTCAAAAACTTCGGGAGGAGGGAGAGACTGGATTGTGAAGTTTGGAAATTGGTATATGAATTCGAGAGATGTTTTTATTTTTGTTATATTTTTCTTTAAAGGGATCTCTCTCTGTGATGGATCTCTCTTGAAAAGAAAAAAAAACCAAGAACAGAGTCCCCCAGCTCTCAGGTTCTCCTCTCTCTTTTTGAGAAATGAAGATGAAGAGAGAAAAATAATCATTTGTTTTATTTTTTAATAGTACAAATCAATCCCCGAAATCAGGTAAAGAGAAGATGTTGACACTGCACCGCCACTCAAAGCCGATCACGCCCAGAAATTTCGGAAAAAGAGCCGAAAGCAAAAACTATATAAAAATATCTACAGTAGCTACAGTAAATTCCTTTCGCAACTACAGTAATCTCCACTACAGTGTCTCTTAATCTGTTTCATGGCTGCAATGTATCTGCCTACAGTGTCGGGGTACTGTTCATGGAAAATCATTTTCTGCGCGTGATCTATTCAGTGTATCGGCTGTAACGTTCTCATCCAACTTCGGAATTAGGTGATTTAAGATTTGTTGGAAAGCTGTCGAAGAGACCTAAAACTTTAGTCTTTTGAATTTTGCCAGATTTTAACGTTATCAGTGTGTAAAATGTAAAAAAAAAACTTAAACTAGTCATTTCACCGGATTTGCATTTGCATTCGTATATTCACATATATACATTGAATTGATCTCAAAGAATGTTAATACTCCCACTTAACCCCTAACTAAACGAAACTAGTATGTCGGACGAAAAATCCAAACAAAAAACCTCCCATATATATTCCATGTATTCCGAATGATTAGGAGCTAAGTGTTAATACCCTCATTCTAGAGTTAAATATAAATATGACTATCTAGGTAATCATAAACCACAAGCAAATCATAATCAAATCAATTTACTTGCTCAAATAGGTACGGGTAGTCTCGACGCATAAAATCCTCGCGCTCCTAATAAGCCTCCTTAGCTTCTCTCCGGTTCCTTTGAACTTTGACTAAGTGAATCACCTTATTTCTAAGTCTCTTGTTTTCTCATAACAAGAATACGAACATGAATCTACAGCAATGAAACAATATTTTCAATTCTAACAGTGGATTAAAAATTATCCTCAAATGGTCCAACATATCTCGGGGCAAGTTTTCCCCATCTGCTGAATCGCTGAACACCCTCCATTGGCGATACCTTCAACATGACAAAATTTTCACTGAAATACTCTAATGATCAAAATCACCAATTTAATTCCAACAGTAATGAAACAATATTTTCAATTCTAACAGTGGATTAAAAATTATCCTCAAATGGTCCAACATATCTCGGGGCAAGTTTTCCCCATCTGCTGAATCGCTGAACACCCTCCATTGGCGATACCTTCAACATGACAAAATTTTCACTGAAACTCTAATGGTCGTCGCCTCTGATCCGCGTAGCTCTTTTGCCGACACTGAGCAGTAAGAATACGCTCCCTAATAAATGCTACATTCTTCGTAGTCTACTTCACATGTTCTGGCTCAAGTAATAAGCTATCCTCCGGCTCTGCCTAACAAATCGGGGATCTACAGGGTCTCACGTACAATGTCTCATACGGAGCCATACCGATCATCGCTGTCTCTAATTTAGTTCCTTCTAAGAAAATAGGTATTTCAGACTCTGATGGTCTGTGAATAACTCGAACTGTACTCCATACAAATAGTGCCTCCATGTCTTCAGTGCGAAGACCACTGCTGCTAACTCCAAGTTGTGTGTGGGATAGCTCTGCTCATGCGTTCTCAACTGTCGAGAACTATAAGCTACTACTCTCTGGGTCTGCATCAAAATGCCTCCTAGACCCACTTATGACGCATCCGTATAGACAACGAATATCCCATCACTTCTTGGGATAGTCAAAACTCGCATTTGCTGAATTTAACGTACAACTGATGCTCCCGCAAAAATTTGAAATGCTAAACGTAAAAGCTGCTCGTGCTCTGCCTCCGCTCTCGAATAGATAAGGATATCGTCGATAAATACAATCACGAACTGGTCCAAGTATGGACAGAAAAACACGGTTCATCAAAATCCATGGATACTGCAGGTGCATTGGTCAGTCCACATGACATGACAAGAAACTCGAAGGACCCATATCGAGTCAGAAAGATGGTTTTAGAAATATCCATCTCCCAAACTTGCAACTAAAAAGAACCAAAACGAAGATCAATATTCTAGAAATGCTGCGCTCCCCACAGTTGATCGAACAAGTCATAAATCCTATCTAATCCGGATAGTGAACTTGTTCAACTCACGATAATCTATACATAACCATATGCTATCATCCTTCTTCTCCACGAAGAGGACCGGTGCTCCCATGAAAAAGACTCCGGTGAATAAAACTCTGTGATAACATTCATCTAGCTATATTTGTAGCTCCCTCATCTCAGCAGGTAACATACGATAGGATGTCCGGGATATCGATACCGCGCTCTGCTGCATCTCGATGCAGGACTCGACCTCTCTCATAGGAGGTAATCTAGGTATGCCCTGAAAGACATCCTGATAATTTGAGACAACTCCAGTCTCGCGCAAATCAGCACTCCGGTCCCTCAATATCACCTCATCGATGTATAACAAAAATGACTCCGCATTCTGGTCACCATATGAGGTTGCTACTATCTATACAAAACCCAATGAATGCTCACAAGCTGACTGTTTTAGCAAAACAGTCGATACTGACATTGTATGATGATAGTCAATCCATACTGAGAATGACGTCGAATTCCGACATCCACAACATGATCAGATCTATGAGAAACTCGGACTCATCTAGACTGATGACACAGCTCCTACATATACTCTCTAATAGGGACACCTTCCCTAGAGGAGTAGAGACTGATAACGTAATGTCTAAAGGATGTGCTACAAGCTGAAGCCTATCCACAAATGCATGAAAGATAAAAGAATGTGAAATTCTTGAATAAAATAAGGTCTGAGTTTGAAAGGAAATCGCGAAGAAAACTCCGCTCACATCATGATTACATGGTACAGCTATATAAACTCTGTCGGTGATGGAAAATATATAGGACCATCTGTCCCTCAGGAATCTCCTGGATAACACAAATCTGGTCTACTGGCCCCTTAATTATTAGAATAACAGGTAGTGCATCTATCCTCTGTTGCTAGTCGTAACCGTGGCTCTAAGACTGTTGACCCTGACATCTGTCATGCTGGCCTCCTGCTGGTGTACTACGATAATTCTTTGTTCTTTGTCTGATCTTCTTACAATTGTAACATGTACTCCGAACTTTGCACTATTGCGGCGCTCTTGAATCATGTTATGCTCCCTTCTTATATTGTCCTTGTGCTGGTGGTAAAAAAAATTCTAATCCCATTGCAGGGGGTTCTCTAGATTCCGCAATAGGCCAGTTGCCCTTGTCATCGTCTTTGATTTCTTTATTAACTTCAGGCATGACTCTCTGCTTCAATCAGACTAGCTTTAACTGGTTGTCGAAGATGTAAACAAAATTCTCCCAAATAAGTGATATTTGCGGCTCCGAAAAAAATCTGAAGTCGTTGCTATCCTCCAGTGATGTCCTCTATGCTGATATTTTTTCTTATTCTTACAGAGCCTCCTGTTCTGCGGATCTATCAACAGCTGGTTGGGTTAATAGTGGAATCATTGGTATTGCCTCTTCAATAGGCATAACTGGTATAATTGGTGGTGGAAACTCATTAAAGTGATACTACTAGAGGAAACAGATACGCCTCTTGCTTCTCGAGTGGTGCAAAATCTTACTGTAAATAGCGCCATGAAGTCGATCAGTTACTATGAAGCCTGCTGCGGCTCGGGGCTCTGCTTGCCTAGCTCTCAAGGAACTAGTTTTACCTTGACCACATCCTTGTTTTGATATTTATATTATCAAAATGAGAGCTTAATTGACATAGTAACTGAGATCGCAAACATACATATATAGATAACATAATGTATCACAATACATATTCATAACACATAGTATTCACTCAAATACTTTTAAGTTAAAGTAAAATAGTGGTAAAAAAAATTCTCGTAATTTTTGAGATATACGCATATATCGTTCTCACTCATTCTACGAATTCTTAGCAGACTCTATACATGAATCCTAAGAAACTCTATTCTAGCTCCACGACTCAACACAGGATGATCCTAAGGATACTGGAACTAGAACTCTGATACCAACTGTGACGCCCCTGTTTTCACGCATGGTTGCAGTCCAAAGTGAACCCAGAGATGTCAAACCTGTCATGCACCTCCACTGTGCAAAACCAAGTTTCACCAATCACAGTAATATCCTCTAGTGGAATCAAGTAGAAGTGAAGGTACAAAACAGGCAAATAATGGAAAAAATACAATAGACATGATGTAGAAAGAAATATCTTATAATAAAATCATGTCCCAAATAAACTAAACTAAAATACAACTGATATACATCTGGAGTCTGAAATAACATGACATGTCTCAACATGGATAAACTAGAAATCGTACTAAGGCAACATGCCTTAACAATATGAGTACAAACTCAAATGACTGAAGGGAAACATAAGACTTTTGTGGAGTCCATACTACTAAAAATACGCGACGACGACTATGCAAGAACTCTGTCATCTTACGACTCTCCGATGCTCTGATTCGCCTAAAAGTTAAAGTAAAAAAAAGAAAAAAAAACAACAACAAGAGTGTCAGAGCGCTAGCAAGATTACCTCCATCCGCCCCCGGGAAGGGCTACTAGATGTAGTGAAGACTCTATCTATTAAGCATATTCTACCTAGACCATTTTCCCGTATCTGATGGTATTAATACTTAGAAATCTACAACATGAGACGTAGTACGTCGAGCGAAATAATCCAAACAAGGAAACCCTCATGTATATATCGTATGTCTCAAGTTGTAGATAACTAAATATTAATCCCGAATTAAGCAATCAAAATATAACTGGAAAGTAAAGCATCATAAACCAGCATATGTATCTCGTATATTCGCATAACCGGATATCTCAATCGAATACCTCAACAATGTATCATAATCACTTTTGGCGTCCACCAAAACTTAGATTATCAACAATCGTCATAATGCAACTCCATGCAAGTTCTGATTCATCGCATTATCATACGGAACGGACTACCATGTCGGTATCCTAAATAATGTACACGACTCATTAGTCTCATCGCATCAAAGTGCGTAACCTAAGTGCAGAATTGACTACCAAATAGGCATCCTAGAAATACGACTCACAAGCCTCGTCGCACCCTAGTGCGGAACGGACTGCTAGATTAAGCATCCTAAGACCCGACTAAATGGCCTGTACGAAGGGTACATCGACGCCCTATCCTAAGTGGTATTGGGCGGTGCTCATAGACAAGTAGATATCATCACAACATCTGGGGGTTCCCTCTGTTCGAACCTATCACCATACTGCATGTTCAGGTGATGAACCCACAGGTCTTCCCACGTTGGCATTTGATCATCATCCTCCATTGTAGACGGATCTGCTGTAGCCATATTTACCATTAGGGCTTTGAATTCCTCCCCTAAACTTGTGTCGAAAGAATCAGAAGAGTATCCGTTCTTAGTTTTGTTAGCAATTTGATCGATGATCTGCCAACCACATTATCACAGGTACATCGACCTCTTCGCACGCTCGTGCGGATAAACAACTAACATAGGTGCATCAACCTCTTTGCACGCTCGTGCGGATAAACAAATACGTGTAATGGAGTGTGACGCCCCTGGGTTCACACAAGGCTACAGTCCAAGGTAAAACCAAGAGTGTCAAACCTGCCATGCACCAAGGCTACAGTCCAAGGTAAAACCAAGAGTGTCAAACCTGCCATGCACCACACCGTGCAATAACATGTTTCACCATCACAATTACTATCTCTCTAGTAGAGTCAAATAACAGGTGTATGTACAAAAGCAAGTAAAAGATAATACAATAGTCAACTGATAAAATAATTAAGATCAAATTAATATTTCATCATCTAACATACCGAAGTATAAGTCAATGTCTGAAATGAATAACTGGAATTTCTCAACAAGTCTCAAATACAAATGTCTGAATAAAAGGAAATAAGCCACACAGTCTTTACAACTTCTAGAATAAACTCTCAAAATGTCTAAACAAAAGCCTAAAGTAGAGCTCAAAAGTAAAATACAACTATAATAGAATGACTGAAGCTAGAGTGCCTCGCCATCAACCTGCGACTCTCCGGGCTCCTGACTCGTTACCTGAAAGGGGGAGGGACAACGAGCGTCAAAGCGCTAGCGAGCAACATCACAACCAACCCCAAGGAAAAGGGCTCGTTGTATATAGAAAATACAGATATAACATATATATATATAATCACAAATCCTATTTAGGTAATTACAATGTGAGCATAAGTACGTCGAGCGAAATAATCCAAACAAGGAAACCCTTATGTATATACCATGTAGCTCAGATTGTAAATACCTATGTATAAGAGGATTTTAGTATTTAGGAAGTTACAACACGAGCATAGGTACGTCGAGCGAAATAATCCAAATAAGGAAACCCTCATGTATATACCTTGTATCTCAAATTGTACATCCCTAAATACCAAACCCAAAATCTAATACAAGAACATTAATAGAAGAAGGCAAACTCATATCAGACTTAAATTACGGTGTCGTGTCACAACTCATATAAGTGTCGTGTCCAGCCTATGCAAGTATAGGTGTTAACTCTCAAGGTCTAAACTAATGTAGTGGATGTCCAACACATGGACTGCATATGTAAATTGTCCAACACATGGACTGAAAGTGATAAGTGTCCAACACATGGACTATACATCATAATTGCCCAACACATGGACTAGATGAGTTATATGAACAGATGCATATACCCTAATTTCTCACGTGTCTCGGTGCGCAAACCTAAACTCGTGTCCGCATGTCATCTCACATGTAAAGATACAGGTTATACATAAATTTCTAATACCCGTCATTCGAGGCGACTCCTCGTTCATATTTAAGCACGCAACAACAATAAACATAAATAGATTTCAGTTAAACTGAAATAACTCAAACAGATCCAAACTGAAGAAATACAAAAGAAGAAAACTCATCATCAGTCGACTCATCAGTTGACTCATGAGTCAACCAGACAAAGCACACAAAAACTGAGATTTTCCCATCAGTCGACTCATTGGTCGACTCATCAGTCGACTCATAAGTCGACTCATCAGTCGACTCATTGGTCGACTGAGCAGAAAATCCTCAGTTTTCTGTTTTCGACGATTTTCTGTAAACATTGATAAACTAAGGTTCTCTTGTTCATGTCTAGCAAATAATATCCAATTCTAACACATGTATATCAACAGAAACGAAAGATTTACATGTAATATTTTATATTAAAACCCTAAACATATTTATTCATGTTTAAAAGCGTATTGAAATCATTAAATCACAATAAAACCCATGTTTAAACAAGTTCCAAATCTGGGTTTAAATTTACAAATTCGTTGGTGAGCTTTTATAAACTGAAAACATTCGATTTTCACATCATATGCTATGAAGATCTATTTTTATACACAAATAGTGATTTAGGCTCAATAAAACCAAATAAAAGCATACAAACAGTGGGTATAGGATTGGGCGAGATGTTACTCGCCTCTGATGTGCTGTAAACTCCTGAATCCGATGAGAGGACGATTCCCTTCGACAGCACTACAAAGATCCGCCGAAAAACCCCTCCAAAAATCACGAAAACGAACTAGGGTTTGAGTGGAGAGAGGGGCTAGGGTTTCTATGGGATTCAGATGGGTTTTGGGTTGGTTTCGGGTAAGATAATACATATATATATATTATGGTTAAAACCCGAACAAAACCCAACCAAACCCACAACTGAAAGAAAAACCCAAAATCAGCCGGTCAGTCGACTTATTGGTCGACTCATCAGTCGACTCATTAGTCAACTCATGAGTCGACTCATAAGTCGACTGAGCAGACACTAAATTCCAGATTTCATGCATGTTTTGCTATTCAGCCAAAACCAATGCACAAAACTCTATGAAACCACACTCATACATGTCTAACAAATTTGTCACCAAGTATATCCATGACCTCAAGTCATTTACCATAAATAGAATTATTTATCACTAATAATTCACATATACTTCTAGTAAAATACGGGGTTCTACATGGAGTGAATTTCATCACGGTCTCATCTACGGTTCACGAACTAACTCAAAAACTCAAGAGTGTAATCGTAACCATATTTTATCATAATCCCCTAGGGATACTCACATATATATTACTACATATTCATGACAGTAAGTGTAGCAATCGAGCGGCTCAAACTCTGCGAACACATCTCAAAACAGCGCAAACAATCTCTAGAAAAGAAGAAACTGGGTCAAACTGCCCAGAAAATGGTTGGCGCTACTGTTAGTAAAATGAGCATATCTTTCTCTAGGAAAACTATTTTTATGAATTACTTCCTGTTTTAAAAACTATATTCACACATCTTTCAATTAGAACTATTTTGGTTCAGTTTGAAGTTCAATATCAATACCAGATTTTAGTTGAAGTTGCATATACGTGCAGCAGTTTTCTGCAGGACATGTGGTTAATAAAAAGAGTCTATCTTCCTCTATAAAAACTCTTTTTTAGATTTTTTTTCTGTTTTAGAAACTAGATTCACATATATTTCATTTGGTACTAGTGTAGTTCAATTTGGAATTCATTACCATGCCCAGTTTTCTGTTGAAGTCTACACATGTGCAGCAGTTTTTTCTGCAGGACGTGTCATTAATAAAAAGACATATATTTTTCTATGCAAACTCTTTTTAAGATTTGTTCTCTGTTTTAGAAACTAGATTCATACATTTTTCATTTGAAACTAGTTTAGTTCAATTTGGAGTTCATTTTCTATCTCAAATATCCAGTTAAACATAACACATGTGCAGCAGATTTTCTGCTGTTTTGCTAATTTCATACATATGTGTTTATATATATATACTCATACTTATACTCATTGATTTTGATCTTAAATCACATACTAACACATTCAATCATCAAGCTTGATAATTATTTAACAGTATGTATAGTCTTTTTCTTGAATTTTACACAAAAATCTATCAACATGATAAATTAAACATGATAGGATCTACACAATCATCAGAGATATATTCCATTTGAAATAAGTTTTCATTATTCAAGTAATCGCAAACTTAGGAATTTAACATTTGTTAATTTACACACAAAATTCATTTAATTATTCCTCTAGAATTTTACATGATTTTAACATGACTAATAAATTAACAATGAATATATATATATATTTATATATATTACTCTAATGATCAAAATCACCAAATTAATTCCAACAGTAATGAAACAATATTTTCAATTCTAACATTGGAATAAAAATTATCCTCAAAAGTCTAATTTATTTTAGCACAACAAGTAGGCTTAAGCATGATAAAATCACATTTTAACTTCTCATAAATTTAACTAAGTTATGGGGAAGGTTTGGATGAGGTAATCTTGCCTTAGGGTGTTGCTGAAAATCCAAACGAATGTTTGCGTGAGATCCTCATTCGCTGAAATGCCAATTCCCTGCTTCCTCTTCACAAACGCCACAGGAAACAATTTCATGTTCTTCTTCCACAACACTTCATAGGAGCGTCTCAGAGGCTTTCAAAAATTTTGGGAGGAGGGAGAGACTGGATTGTGAAGTTTGGAAATTGGTATAGGAATTCGAGAGATGTTTTTATTTTTGTTTTATTTTTAAAGGGATCTCTCTCTGTGATGGATCTCTCTTGAAAAGAAAAAAAAAACCAAGAACAGAGTCCCCCAGCTCTCAGGTTCTCCTCTCTCTTTTTGAGAAATGAAGATGAAGAGAGAAAAATAATCATTTGTTTTATTTTTTAATAGTACAAATCAATCCCTGAAATCAGGTAAAGAGAAGATGTTGACACTGCACCGCTGCTCAAAAGCCGATCACACCCAGGAATTCCAGAAAAAGAACCGAATGTAGAAACTGTAAAAATAAATCTACAATGTCTCTTAATCTGTTTCGTGGCTGTAATGTATCTGCCTACAATGTCGAGGTACTGTTCATGGAAAATCATTTTCTACGCGTGATCTATTCAGTGTATCGGCTGTAACTTTCTCATCCGACCTCGGAATTAGGTGATTTAAGATTTGTTGGAAAGTTATCGAAGAGACCTACAACTTTAGTCTTTGAATTTTGCCAGATTTTAACGTTATCAGTGTATAAAATGTAAAAAAAAACTTAAACTAGTCATTTCACCAGATTTGCATTTGCATTCGTATATTCACATATATACATTGAATTGATCTCAAATCAAATCCTAACATACTCAAATATCAAAATATGATATTTATCATCATATAACATTATTATTATTTATCACAAAATATTTTAATTTACGGGGTTTTACACGTCGTGCCTCAAATCGTTTCACATTTAATACTAAGGTGATCTCTCCTCCACTCGCCGACCAGCACGTGTAAAGTAGGTGCTGACGCAGCCGCAAGCACATACTTCTTCACCGTCATTCTGTGCTCGGCTAAAGTGTCCATTCTATCCTTCAATCACCACTATAATTAGAGGTACAATTCTCAACAGAAAGGGACTTTTGGACATTCTGAATTCTGACTTTTGGAATATCTGCTAATTATATTGCATTACACACAAGAATTCTCACGGTTTTTTATTTTCCCACTCAAGTTCACCAGTTGACTTGATCGTCCAAGGTAAAAAGGAGGAACCAAGCCCCGTACACTCATAAGTTTCTACTTTGTGCAGACTGAAAGCAACTCTACTCAAAACCAGGTATTCAGAGAAGTGAGCGGCCCCTCATCAATCTCACACTAGAAAAATTTGACTGTTTGGATAACCATCATTATTCATATGTTATGATAAATTTGATAATTTAAAATTTAATATAATTTTGGTATTATTTCAAAAATATTTTGAAATTAAAATAATTTGAAATGGTTTGAAATTTTTTTTAACATGAACTATATTTGGTAGTTACATTAAAGTAAGATTTGTTAATTTAAAATTTATCAAAATTTTAGAATTAATTAATTCAAATGTTGTTGACATAAATTTGCTAACCAAAATCATGAATTTTAAATTTAGATTTTAAATTATTTGGGCAAAAATTATAATTTTAAAAATATTTAGATAAATGTGAATTAAATTTACACAGTTATATAAAATAAAAAAAATAAAAATCTATAATAAAAAATTTCAAATTTATATATTAAACTATTTTAATTAAAAATTAAAAATTTTAGACTATTTTGATTATAGATATATTTTAAGTAACTGTAAGTTAAAAATTGTAATTTGTAAATTTAATAAAGAATTTATGTGAGACAAGTTATAATTTTAATATTATCATAAAATAAAAAATATGAATTAAAATTTTAAAATTTTGATAAGTTAAATTTTACTAAAATTTGGTATTATTTTAGATATTTTTTGAATTATAAAAATTTGAAATAATTTGAAAAATTGTGAACACAATTTAATTAGGTAATTAAATTAAAATAAGATTTTTTGGTTTAAATTGATATCTTCTATTTACTAAGATAAATTTAGTAATTTGAAATTTAATAAAATTTTGATATTATTTTAGAAATATTTTGACATTAAAATAATTTGAAATTTAAAATAATTTAGAAATTGGGAACACAATCTAAATTAGGTAGTTAAATTAAAGTAAGATTTGGTTCTCTAAAATATTACTAAAATTTTGGTAAATTCACTTTTTACTAAAATTAACTTTCACAACTTCTAAAAGAAAAAAAATTCAATTAAATTTGTGAAAAAGTACTTTAAAAAATTTAATTGTTGTAATATTTCAAAAAACTAGAGGTATGTTTTTAAAAATATATTTTAATTGCTATAATATTTTTACAATAAATTATAATTTAAAATACTAAAATTATATTTTCAAAAATGCTATCTGTTGTAATATTTTAAAAAATCAAAAAAAAATATTTTCAAAAATTTTACTTGCAATAATTTAAAAATTTATGAAGACGATCTAATTTACGATGCTAAATTAAATGAAAGATTTGATAGTTTAAATCACTGTATTACATTTAGTAAGATCAATTTGGTAACTTAAAATTTAATAATATTAAGGTATTATTTAAAAAATATCCTAAAATTAAAATAATTTGAAATAATTAGAATAATTGTGAACACAATATAAGTCAGTTAGTCAATATAAAGTAAGGTTTGGTAATTTAAAAGTTTTAAAAAAATTAGATATATTTAATTCACTTTTTACTAAAATTTGTTTTTACATCTTCTAAAAACAAATAAATTCCATTAAAGTTACAAATTTGCAAACTAATTTATTTTCAAAAGCTTTCAATAGCTGTAATGTTTCAAAAACACAAAAAAATAATTTTAAAAATATTTTTAATTGTTGTGATAATTTAAGAAACTAAAAATATATTTTACAAAATATATTTTTAATTTTTGTAATGTTTTTAAAAGACAAAAATATATTTATAAAAATACTAATTTTTTTGAAAAAAAGTAATAATATACTTTCAAAAATTTTAATTGCTTTATTATTTTAGAAAACTAAATAATACATTTTGAAAATTTCTAATTGATGTAATATTTTAAAAACTTAAAAAATATTTTAAAAACAATTTTTTAAGTAGTATTTTAGAAATTAGAAAATTTTATTTTCAAAAACATTGTTTGCTATAGTATTTTAAATTTTAGAAAATTGTATTTCCAAAAATACTTTTTAATTACTACAATAATATTAGAAGCTTAAAATATATATTAATTTTTGTAATATTTTAGATAATTTACAATATATTTTAAAAAATTTAATAGCAATAACAATTTTAAAAACCAATATATATTTTCAAAAGTATTTTTAATTGCTATCTAATTTTTATAAACTAAAAATATATTTTATTTTTTGTAATATTTTAAAAAGCCAAAAATATATTCGTAAAATTTTATTTTTTGTTGTATTTTAAAAAATGGAATAATATATTTTTAAAATTTTAGGTGCTTTAATATTTTGGTAAAATAAAAATGTCATTTTTGAAAATTTTAATTGGTGTAATATTTGAAAAACAAAAAATGTATTTTAATTGTAATAATATTATAGAAAACCAAAAATATTATTTTAAAATATGTTCTACTTGATGTATTATTTTAAAAATCTAGGTAAGTTTGCTAAAATATATTTTAATTCCTATAAAATATATTAAAAATATATTTTAATTGTTATAAAATTTAGAAAACCCGAAATTTACTTTAAAAATATATTTTAATTGCAGTAATATTTATAATTTTTGAAAAAATATTTTAAAAATCTTAATTGTTGTAGTATTTAAAATAGTTGAAAATTAAAATTTTAAATATTTTAATTCCTATAATATTTTATAAAATAGAAAATCGTATTTTTAAAAAAATATTCTAATTCCTATAAAAGTATTATTTCGAAACATTTTTTAATTCCTATAAAAGTATTATTTTGAAAATTTTATTTTTATTGTTGTATTATGTTAAAAAATTAAAAATATTTTTTAAAAATTTCAATTACAGTAATATTTTAAAAAACAAAAGAAATTTATTTTTAAAAATTAATATTTGAATGTATTAAATACCAAAATTATGTTCTCCAAGCAACTAAAACAACGTGATTTGAAGATTAAAGATCACCGATTTGTTTTCTTGGGATAATGATTAATGGAGATAAATTAAAGATGCAATAATTAAATATAAAAAATATTAAATTAAAAATTATTATTCAAGTGTTGTAGAATAAATACCTGAATAATATTTTTCCGATTAATAATGTCTTCGATTGTAGATAAAATATCATAGTGTGATTTGTCATAATTAAAACTCAAGATCCAAAAAACTAATATTTTTTAATAATAATTAAATGTAAAAACAATTAAAATAAGT
The DNA here is from genome assembly GCF_001876935.1 of Asparagus officinalis. Lineage (NCBI taxonomy): Eukaryota > Viridiplantae > Streptophyta > Magnoliopsida > Asparagales > Asparagaceae > Asparagus > Asparagus officinalis. Next base: position 41,267 of record NW_017972545.1, on the reverse strand, counting down.
AAAAAAATAATACATAAATTAAAATAAAATAAATACTGGACAAGTTAGGCCTCTTGTTTTAATGATGATTTACAAACCCCATTATTGGTGCCAATTGCTTGTTGAGCGATATTACGCAGGATGTATTTTATTAAGTAATAGAGCGCTACAATTGGAGAATGGATGGATTTGTGTTATAACAATGATATCCGTGGAGGTGGATGCAAGTTGATGAAGAAGTCCTAAAATGCTCAAAGATCGTCTCAAGTGAATATCAAATAAAGAAGAGCGTTCAAGCGTAGATTCAAGAAGAGCTTCATCAACAAAATTAAGCGAATATCGACACTTAAATGTTGTACACTATTGTAAGCGATATTTGCATTTTTATTTTCTCTCTAGATCATAATGTAGGCAAGAAACAAAGTAGATGACTTTTGAAGCATTTGGGGATCACACAAAAACAATTCAAAACACATACTTTTCAATCGTTTTACATAATAGTAAGTTTTCACAAATAAGAAATGATATTCTGAAAATTTCTTTTAAACATCTTCATTTTCATATATAAAATTATTTCCCCAAGAGAAACACATGTGTTTTGTTTTTGAGACTCCTAAGCCAAAACTTTCATCTTATTCTTAAGTTCTAAATTTCAGTTTTTCACTTTCATATCCCACAACCCCTGAGCTTCAATTTGTTTATCTCTTAATCCTTGCCAAAGGATTTTTGTAAGAGAGATCATTTCATCATCTTGTATTGTGTGGAGAAATTGATCTCGAGGAGATCATCATGTAGAGTGTTATATCTCGAGGAGGTCATTGTGAAGAAGTTCCAGCTTCTAAAATAAGTTGTGTTAGTGTATTACCATCAGGAGAGGTCGTCGGGGACGTAGGTCGAGAGGACCAAACCTCGTGAACTATAAAACTCAAAAAATTTGAATATTTTATGATAAATAATAATAAATATATTATATGAAGATAAATATCATATTTTGATGTTTGAGTATGCTAGGAATTGATTTGAGACAATTTTAATGTATATACATGAACATACGAGTGCAAATGCACAAATCACACACGTGACCGGTTAAGAGTTTAGGTCTTTTACATACTGATACAGTTAGAATCTGGAAAAACTCAAAAGACCAAAGTTGTAGGTCTCTTCAATATATTTCCAACAATTCTTAAATGACCTCATTCTAAGGTAAGATGAGAAAGTTACAGCCAATAAACTAAGTAGATCATGCACATAAAATAATCTTCCATGAACAGTACCCATATCACTGATGCAGATTACTGTGACAGAAATTATTGTAGGTGAGCTGTGTGGGTTTTTCTTTTGGTGTTTTTCGGCGCTATGTGGCTAGAGCTGGATGTCAACACTCCTCACTACCATAAAATATATGTGATTTGTACTGACAAAAACAAAACAAATGCATGATTTTCCTTTTCATGTTTCTTCTCTCAAAAACAAAGAAGAACCTGATACTGGGAGCATCTGTTCCCAGTTTCTAAAACAAAGACTCCTATTCTCCAAAGAGATCTCTGTTAAAAAGTAAAACAAGTACAAACTCATTATCACTTCCAATTACTCCACAACAATCTCTGCCTCCTCTCAAATCATACTTGTAAAACTTAGAGTTTCTCCTGTGACGTTGAGGAAGAGGAAACAAGGGAGTGTTCCCTATGCCATTTTTTTAGAGAAGACGGGGGATAGCGGTTTACAGCAAGGAGGGATCTTGCACGAATGTTTGCTTGGGGATTTTCAGCGACATCGAGGCAAGACTACCCTCATCCAAACTTTTTCCTGTAATTAGTTGAAATTATAAGAAGTTTAAGAAATGAGATTTTTATGCCTGAGCTTTAACTGCTATGATTAACTGCTATCTTAAAATAAATTAGATTTTCGATGATAATTTTGATCCAATGCTAGAATTGAATATTTTGTTTAATTATTGTTGAAATTATATTTATGATCATGATCATTAGGATTAATATAAAATTTCATTTTACAATTGTAAACTAAGTTTTACCATGTAAAAATCCTAGTTTATTTGATTATTTGAGTTCTTCTTGTAAACTAATCATGCTAAAACCTAAAGTTATAATATCTAGGATTGAAATCAAGTTTTAAAACGAATTACATCTCTTTTCATGTGTAATTCTATATTACTTTAATAATCAATTTCATTTATATATGAGAAATTAAAGAGATTTACTAGTGGTATATATATTTTGCAGAAAACTACAGCACGAGTATGATCTTTAACTGAAAAATGGGTATAGCAAATGAACTCCAAATTGAACTAAACTAGATTCATATGAAAGAATGTGAATCTAGTTTCTAAAATAGAAGACCATTCTTAAAAAGAATTTGTATAGAGAAAGATATACTTTTTTATTAATGATTTGCCCTGCAGAAAACGGCTACACATGTATGAAGTTTAACTGAAAACTGGATATAGCAAATGAACTCCAAATTGAACTAAACTAGTGCCAAATGAAATATGTGTGAATCTAGTTTTCAAAACAAAAAACCATTCCTAAAAATAGTTTTCCTAGAGAAAGATATGCTCGTTTTACTAATAATAGTCCCGACCATTTCCTGGGCAGTTTGGTCCAGTTTCTTCTTTTCTGGAGTTGTTTGCGCTGTTTTGAGATGTGTTCGCGGAGTTGAGCCGCTCGATGTTACACTAGTCATGAATATGTTGTAATACATATATGAGTATTCCTAGGAGATTATGATAAAATATTGTTACGATTACACTTTTGGGTTAGTGAGTTAGTACACAGCAAATGAGACCGTGATGAATTTCATTCCACTACACATATTTGTTTATCGGTACGAGCATGCAAAGAGGTCGATGAACCTATGATAGTTGTTTATCCGCACGAGTGTGCGAAGAGGTCGATGAACCTATGATAGTTGTTTATCCGCACGAGCATGCGAAGAGCTCGATGAACCTACGATACTTGTTTATCTGCACGAGCATGCGAAGAGGTCAGTGAACCTATGCTTTCATTTCCATATAGTTTGTGTAGAAATTGATATACCTATCTTGCCGATTTTACATAGGATATGTTTTACCATAAAGAATGATAATATTACAAACTATTTGACATGAGAATTGGGCAGATGCCCAACATGATATTACTCGATATATATATATATATATATACTGATGTCTTTTATGATGCTTTACTTTTCAGTTATATTTCGATTGTTTCGCTCGACGTACTACGTCTTGAGTTGTAAGTTTCTAAATATTAATTCCATTAGATTAGGGAAAAATGATATAGGTAGACTATGCTTAATAGATAGAACATCTACTTCATCTGGTAGCCCTTCCCGAGGGCGGATGGAGGTAATCTTATTGTAGCGCTCTGATGCTCTTGTTGTTGTTCTTTTTATTTTTAATTTATTTCTCATTTCAGGTGGCTCAGAGCATCGGAGAGTCGCAGAGTGATGGAGTTCTTGCATAGTCACCGTCACATATTTTTGTTAGTATTGACTCCACAATAGTCTTATGTTTCCATTCCGTCATTTGAGTTTGTATTCATATTGTTAAGGCAATTTGTCTTAGTACGATTTCTAGTCGATCCATGTTGAGACATATCATGTTATTTTAAACTCCAGATGTATTTCACTTTATTCTAGTTGGGACATGATTTTATTTATGAGATATATCATTCTGCATCATGTCTGTAGTATTTCTTTCACTTATTTGCCTGTTTTATACATTCACTTATATATGTTATATTTGTTTCCACTAGAGAATATTACTATGATTAGTGAAACATGTTGTTGCATAGTGGAGGTGCATGACAAATTTGACATCTCTGGGTTCACCTTGGACTACAGCCATGCGTGAAAACAGGGGCGTCACAGTTGGTATCAGAGCTCTAGTTCCAGTATCTTTAGGATCATCCTCTGTTGAGTCGTGGAGCTAGAATATAGTTTTCTAAGATTCATGTATAGAGTCCGATAAGAATTTTCTAGAATGAGTGAGGACGATATATGCATATATACCAAAATTTAAGAATTTTTTTTATGACTTCCTTACTTTGATTTAAAAGTATTTTCATGAATAATTTATTGTTAAATATGTTTTCGTCTGAGGTCTCCATACTGTGTCTTATAATCCATCTTCCTGAACTTTAGATGGCGGGACAAGGACGCGGACGTAGTAGGCCTCGTACCAAGAGAACTGAGCGAGAGGAGCCAGAGCTGCAGCGGGCTCCGCCCCGCCAGAGCCGCAACAGGCTCCGCAGTACCTTGTAGACCTCATGGCACCTATAACAGCCATGTTAGTAGCACTCAAGGAGCAGATGATGAGTCATGTTCAGCTATTTACACCACCACCAGTTATCCCAGTCATTCCCATCTCAGAGGAGACCCTAGACATTACATCAGGGGTTACTCCACGACCAGCTGTAGGGCGAGCAGTAGGGCAGGAGGCTTGGTTTCATTTAGTAGAGAGGTACCAGAAGATGAGGGCACCGGAGTTCCAGGGGTCATCAAATTCACTTGCATCTCACAAGTGGAAGGAGGATATGAGTAACATACTAGACTTAATTGGTATAAATTCAGTACAAAGGCAGAGGCTAGCAGCTTACAGTCTTAAGGGTGATGCCGGAGGATGGTATCAACTTTAGTTTACCCCAGAACACCGGATGACTCTCACTTGTGAGGATTTTATATACTTCTTTGATGAGCAGTACATCTCTTCCACGGCACGGGCTGGGAAGGAACTTGAGCTGTCCAGATTGACGCAGGGAGGCATAGCAGTACATCTCTTCCACGGCACGGGCTGGGAAGGAACTTGAGCTGTCCAGATTGACGCAGGGAGGCATGACCGTAGTTGATTACGAAAGCACGGGCTGGGAAGGAACTTGAGCTGTCCAGATTGACGCAGGGAGGCATGACCGTAGTTGATTACGAAAGTAAGTTTATGAGTCTGCTTCACTTTACAGGCATGTGGCTGACTGGAGAGTACTAGGCGCAAATGTTTCTTACGGGGCTTCGTCTAAGTCTTCATTGCTACCTAGTATCTAGGAGATTCCACTCAATTCGAGAGGTAGCTGATGCAGCCATACCGCAAGAGATAGAGACTGCAATGTTTCAGAAGAGTAGAGAGAATGACTCTAAATCAGGGCAATAGAATGACAAGGGTAAGGGTAAGAGATCTTTCGCCGGACTAGAGGACCCCAGTAGCGGGGTAAAGATTTTCAGCATCAGCAGTAAGGATAACAAGGATAGTTCAAGAGAAGACCACCGCAGGATTAGAGGGGGCAGCAGTAGCCCAAAATTTAAGGAAAATGTCATAACTGTCAGAAATTTGGACATATGGTAGTAGAGTGCTGCAGCGTACCAAGAGGAGGCCAACAGCAGGGACGAGGACAAGGTCAATAGCAGAACCATGGCCAGGGCCAATAGCAGCAGCAGGGTCGTGGTTACGGCGAGCAGCAGTGGAGGATTGAGGCACCACCTATAGTTTCGAGGATTGAGGGGCCAGCAGGCCAAATCCATGCTATTCAGGGGATTCCTGAGGGACAAATGATTTTGTATGCTCTACCACCAGCAGTTCAGCAATCACTAGCCACCGACAGGATTTATACGGTCATACCACGTGATCAGGGTGCGAGCGGAGCTATAGTGGAAGGTATCTTTCTTGTGAATTCCTTTCTAGCTCGGATCTTATTCGATTCTGGAGCTTCGCATTCTTTTATTTCTCATACCTTCATGGATAGGCTCCAGTTAGTTACACATCCTCTAGACGTACCGTTATCCGTCTCTACTCCATTAGGGGAGGTATCCCTGTAGGAGAGTATTTGTAGGAGTTGTGTTATCAATTTAGATGAGTCCGAGTTTTTCATAGATCTGATTGTGTTGCGGATGTTAGATTTTGATGTCATTCTCGGTATGGATTGGCTTTCATCCTACGATGTTAGTATCAACTATTTTGCTAAGACAGTTAACTTGCGGGCGTCCGATGGGTCTGAGTTGATCGTAGCAACCTCACAGGGCAAACAATTTGCGTAATCTCTTCTGGCATACGTCGAGAAGGTGATACTGAGGGACCAAACTGTTGATTTGTGCGAGACTACAGTTGTCTTAGATTATCAGGATGTCTTTCAGGACATACCTAGGTCATTGTTTGCATCAAAAGTTGCTGTTTTTATTACTATCGAATCTATTATAACTTTGGTCGTTACAATAAACTCGAATAAAATAAAAAGTTAATCTTTTTATAAGATCTCCTTACATAATAAAAATAAAAAAAGTTTATAACTTTTATCAAACAAACACAGGGAGATCGTTTATCGGTCTTCTGCTTACGTGGGATCTTTACCTGTGTCGGGGATGTCAATATCCATGGACCACCTTAGATCTGGATCCGGATGATAAAAAATTCGGTAGAGCTTCGCCTTCACCGAGGAAGTGTTTGATTAAAGCGCTGAAATCAACCAAGCAAAATTAGTAGCTCTTCTCGAGATTAAGACCAAGCTTAATCTCAAGGAACGGTGGAATCAGACTTTAGATCCTTCAAATAGCTCCTTCTTTATGCTGGAGTTCGCAGGGATCTCGCTAACCCTCGCTGAAATCCGTGGTTCTTGGCTCTGGAGTTCGACAGCACCTCCTCGTCTTGATAATAAATCCCCCTGTGAAATGAGCCCCTAGGCCTGTACTTATAGGCTTCGGTTGGGGGTTTTTGGATAAGAATGAGTGGTTTGACCTTATATTTAGTCAATAACGGCCTAACCATGTTTGTAGATGATATCTAGGCAGTTAGAAACCTCTAGAATAGAAGAAACCGATCGAAACAGCCTAAAAACATATTTTGGAGGTTACGAGCAGTTCTGGATGCGAGACGGACTGATCTGACTCGCCGTCGCCCGCCGGCGCGCGGGTCGGATTGATCCGACCCGTCGGCACGCAGGTCAGTTTGAGATATCTTTGGTATTTTGGTCTTAACTCTCTTGTCCGACCTCGGATAGAGCTGGTACAAAATGCGTTGGAAAGCTGACAAAGATACCTACAACTTTTATCTTTTGAGTTTCTTTGGATTCAAATTGTAGCATGGTCTAAATGCCTCTTCTTTTTGTGGGCCACTTTGAGGTGTTCGACACTTTCGTACTTCTCCGGACTTGTATTGCGTATTTGATCATTCTGTTGACTTGCATGCTTTGTTGAATCGCTTCATGCACTCGTTAGGTTCTTTATGGTACTTGGAGTTGACTGACATGTGCGAGTTGACCGACGCACGCGAGTTGATTGACGCGTGCGAGCGGATTAACTTAATGCACGTGAGCTGACCAACACACGCGGACTGATTATCGAGGGCGCGAGTTGATCGTTGGGCACACGTTGATTTACGTGCACACATTGACTGATGTACACGTGTTGACTGACGAGCGCGTGTTGACCGACACGCGCGAGCTGATTGTTAAGCGCGCAGGCCACTCGGTTCGCTGTTTCGCTTCAGGCGCTTGTCGACGTTAGATAATCCTCTTAGACTCGGATAACGACGTTCATCGTATTCTCTCCGTCTTGAGCTATGTGCGGACACCCATAGGCATTTTAAACACCTACAGTTACCTCCTGTGAGAGAGGTTGAGTCCTGTATTGAGTTATAGTCGGGCACATCACCGATATCCCGAGCACCCTATCATATGGCACCTGCAGAGATGAGGGACCTACAAACCCAGTTGGATGAGTTGTTATCTATAAAACCCCAAAAATTTAAATATTTTATGATAAATAGTATTAAATTTGTTATACATTGATAAATAACATATTGTGATGTTTGAGTATGCTAGGAATTTATTTGAGATCAATTTAGGGTCTGTTTGGTTATTTCCTAAAAAACAAAGAAATAGAAATGAAAACCAATAAAACTCAAAAAGTACAATTTCATCCATTTCCATCCCTATATCCCACCCACAACATCTAATAAAATATTATTTTTATCCAACAACTCATCCATCACATCTAATAAAATATTATTTTCATCCAATAACTCATTCACCACATCCACCACATCTAATAAAATATTATTTTCATCCAATAACTCATCCATCATATCTAATAAAATATTATTTCTATCCACAACATCACTCAACTCATCTCATCCCATCATTTCAAATCACTCACATCATCTAATAAGATGGTGACAATTCATCTCATCTCATTAACATTTCATTTCAACCCATTTCCTCCCAAAAAGCTAGGAAAATAATTTTTTTAAGTGTGGGTCACATCATCCAATAATATAATGACAACTCATCTCATCTCATCTATTTTCTTATTTTTTAAGGATGAACCAAATAAAAGAAAACAACCTATTAAAAGAAATAGATTTCTTATAATTCATTTCCTTATTTTTTTCGCCAACCAAGCAACATCAAAACAAGTTTTTTTAAAAAATCACTCACATCATCCTATAATAAGGTGACAACTCATCTCATCTCATCTCCATTTCTTTCATCCTATAATAAGGTGACAACTCATCTCATCTCATCTCCATTTCTTTGATTTTCTTCTTTTTTTAGCAAACCAAACACTCCCAAAATAATTTCATCTCATCTCATCTCCATTTCTTTGATTTTCTTCTTTTTTTAGCAAACCAAACACTCCCAAAATAATTTTTCTTAAAAATAGTTTTCCATTTCTTTGATTTCCCACTTTTTTTAGGCAAACATAAATATACTTGTATGAAACTTGAAACCGATGTAACAATTATTTTTTCACATTTTTAAATCTTGTTTTACCCCAAACCTAGGGGTTTTAGCATCTCTAATCAACATAAAATATCATGTAATTGCCAAATTAGGGTTTAAACATGGTTTAATCATGATTAATAAATTAAAAATAAAATTACGAATAATACTAATGATCATGATCGTATTTCTATCATAAACAATATGGAATTATTATAGATCTATCATGGTTTAAATAATTATCATCAAAAATCTAAACTTTATCATGTCGAGTTAAACTTTACCCTGAAATACATCACTTTAACCATTAAAAGTCTAATCTTTATTAAGGGAAGAGTTTGAATGTAGATACTCTTGCCTTATCAGGTGCATAACCCCCTGAAACAATCAGCAAATGATCCCTTGATGCCAAACGCCACAAATCTCACCTTCTCCTCGCTTTTTGCCTCATGAAACTCTCCCGAGAACTCAAGTTTAGGGCTAGGGTTTGAGAGAGAGGAGGAGAGGGGCTGCTAGGGTTTGGAACACAAAAGAAAAAAGGTGTTTTTTTATATATAAACATGTATATATATGGAAGCAAACCCGAATAAATACAGCCCAAAAGCCGAAACCCGAAACTGGAAACCTAGTCCGACTAGAAAAATACTCTTCGGTATTTTGGCTATAACTTTCGTATCCGATCTCGGAATGAGGTGATTAAAGATTTGTTGAAAAGATGCCAAAGAGACCTACAACTTTGGTCTTTTATATTTTTTCATATTCATAATGTATCAGTGTGTAAAATACAAATTCTCTCCAATGGTCATTATTTTCCATATTTATACATCATGCACGTTTTGTTCATTTGCATTTTGTCGATAACTAGGGTTCTTGTAAAGAAATTGATTATTTGGGTTGTTAAACTTGATTAGGTTAAATCAAGTTTAAGTAAATCATGAGATTTTTTCTGATATGTAGAAATAAAGTTTTTATATTGTCATATGATTTATAAATGACAAAATTCATGTTTTTGATGAGTTAAAATTTGTGCAAGTTTGAAACCTAAAAACCTGTTATGCTTCTGCGGGATCGACCGCGGTGGACGCGGCGGTCGATCGTTGGGCGATGTTTAAGTGTAGGAAGCTCTCTGTTTATGCGCGGTCGACTGTGGTGGACGCGACGATCGATCGTTGGGTAATATTTTGTGCAATGTCTTTCTGTTCATTTCACGGTCAACCACGATGGTCGTGACGGTCTACCGCTGGACCTGTTTGTGCATGTGCATGTTGTTTACATGCGTTTGTATGACCGACGACTTGTCTGGATTATCTGATATTTTAATACACTATAAATTGTGTATCCTACACATGAGTTGATTATGGACATGAGTTTAGAATTCACTCACTGAGGCACGAGTGTGATTAGTATATATGCATTTTATTTACATCATTTATTTGTATTACGCTCATCATATGCAGTCATCGTGTTGGACATTTATCTATTGCGGCCTATGTATTAGACCTTAATCATATGCAGTCATCGTGTTAGACATTTACCTATTACGGCCCATGTGTTGGACCTTAATCATATGCAGTCATCGTGTTGGACATTTACCTATTGCGGCCCATGTGTTGGACCTTAATTATATACTGTCATCATATTGGAAATTTATCTATTGAAGTCTATGTGTTGGACATTCATCATATGTAGTACATGTGTTGGATACTTATGTGAGTTGTCTTATCTTATATGTAGCAGGTGAAGTCCATGTGTTGGACATGTATCTGATATCTATCAGGACACCTTTGATATGGTTTGAGATGGAGTTGTCTTTTCTTATTGCTCCATGTGTTTGAGATGGAGTTGTCTTTTCTTATTGCTCCATGTAGTAGCTTTTGGATTTAGTATTTAGCTATTCACAATTTGAGCTAACGGGATATTCGACATACCTATTCACAATTTGAGCTAACGGGATATTCGACATACCTATGCTCGTGTTGTGGATTTCTAAATATCAATATTCATTTATATCAGAGTAGATGATTGCTTATATGTATGTATTAACCAGTATTTTCCTTATATACTAGGAAAATGATCTAGGTGGGCTATGCTTAATAGATAGAGCCTCCACTTTATTTAATAGCCCTTCTCTGGGGGTGGATGGAGGTAATCTTGCTAGTGCTCTGACGCTCTTGTTGTTGTCCTTTTTATTTTATTTTAATTTAACTTTCAGGTAGTTCAGAGCATCGGAGGGCCGTAGATGACGAAGTTATTGCATAGTCGCCGTCACATGAGTTTCTAGTAGAGACTCCACAGTAGATTTATTTCCATTCAAACATTAGAGTTTTGTATCGCATTTTGTAAAGGCTATGATCCTTAGTTACATTTCAGTTGTTTCATGTCGAGACATATTTATTTATTTCGGATGTCGGATGTATTCCAGATTGTTCACTGAGACATGATTTATTTATGAGATACTCCTTTCTATATTATGTTTGTTGTCGTTATTTCCTTTCTTTTACCTATTTTGTACCTACACTTTACTTTGATCCCACTAGAGGATATTACTGTGATTGGTGAAACTTGTTGTTACACAATATGAGTGCATGGAAGGTTTGACACCTCTGGGTTTACCTTAGACAGCAGCGTATGAAAATATGGATGTCACAGTTGGTATCAGAGCTCTAGTTCCAGTATCCTAGGATCATCCTGTGTCAAGTCGTGGAGCTAGAATAGAGTTTCTTAGGATTCATGTATAGAGTCCGCTAGAAATTTCTAGAATGAGTGAGGACATTATATATATATATAATTGTGATCTCATTTACTATGAAAAAAAAATTAATTTCTCCTACTGATATTATGAATATCAGGACGAGGACATGGGTTGAGGTAAACTTGTACCTGGAGAGCTAGGCAAGCAGAGCCTCGAGCCGCAGTAGGCTCCACAGTATTTGATTGACTTCATGATGCCATTTATGGTAAGATTTTACAACACTCGAGGAGCAAGAGGTGTATCCGTTTCCACCAACAGTACCACTTTCAGGAGTGCCACCACCAGTTATACCAGTTATATCTATTAAAGAGGAAATAATAATGATTACACCATCACTACAACTAGCTGTTGATAGAGCTGCAGAGTAGGAGACTTGGCTCTGTAAAATAAGAAAGGTGTCAGACACGAAGAGCATTATAGTTTTAGGGCACACTAGATTCATGTGCAGCCTATAAATAATATGTGAAGATTTCTTAACGTCGATTCAGTACCAAACCAAAGGTTAAATATATTCAGCATAGAGGACATCATTAGGGAATGGCAACAAAGGATAGTAACGACTTTATATTTTTGTAGAACCATCGAATATCACTTATTTGGGAGAATTTTGTTTACTCCTTCAACAACCAATTAGAGCTAGTTCAATTGAAGCAGAGAGATATGCCTGTAGTTAATAAATAAATCAAAACCAGTATAGTGACGATGGCAAGGGCAAGGGGCCTATTGCGGAACCTAGAAGACCCCAGCAGTAGGGTAAGGATTTATACCACCAGCACAAGGACAATATAAGAAGGGAGTACAACATCATTCGAGAACGCCGTAGCAACACAAAGTGCAAGATATATGTTACAATTATAACAATATAGGATAAGAAAAAAGTATTGTCGTAGCGTACCAATAGGAGGCCAGCATGACAAAGGTTAGGGTCAACAATCTCAGAGCCACGGTTACGACCAGCAGCGAATGATAAAGGCACTGCCTATGATTTTAAGGATTGAAGGGCCAGTAGGTCAGCTTTGCATTATCTAGGAGATCCCTGAGGGAGAGATGGTCTCATATATTTTCCCTCACTGGCAGAGTTTATATAGCCGTACCACGTGAATCATGGTGCGAACAGAGCTTTCTTCGCGAATTTGTTTCAAACACAAACCTTATCTTATTCAAGAATTTTGCATTTCTTTTATCTTTCATGCCTTCGTGGATAGGCTTAAACTTATAGCACATCCTTTAGATGTTTTGTTATCAGTCTCTACTCCTCTAGGTGAGGTGTCTCTATTATAGAGTATCTGTAGGAGATGTGTCATCATTCTAGATGAGTTTGAGTTTTTCATAGATATGATAGTATTGCGTATGTCCGAATTTGATATTATTCTTGGTATGGATTGACTATCTTTCTACTACGTAAGTATTGAATGTTTTACGAAAACAGTCAATTTGCGAGCGTCCGATGGGTCTGAGTTAGTTATAGCAACCTCTCAGGGCAATAAGTTTGCGGAGTCATTTCTGACGTACATCAAGAAGGTGATGTTGCGGGATCAGAATGTTGATTTATATGAGGCTAGAGTCATCTCAGAGTATCAGGATGTCTTTCAGGACATACCTGGGTCACTTCCTGTGTGAGAGGTTGAGTTTTGCATCAAATTGTAGCCGGGCACAGCCCTGATATCTCGAGCACCCTATTGTATGACACCTGCTAAGATGAGGGAGCTACAGACCCAGTTGGGTGAGTTATTAGCCCAGGGATTTATTCGTTGGAGTCATTCTCCATGGGGAGCGCCGGTCCTCTTCGTGAAGAAGAAGGACGGTAGTATGCGATTGTGTATCGATTACCAAGAGTTGAAGAAAATCACTATCCAGAACAGGTATCTATTACCAAGGATTGATGACTTGTTCAACCAGCTACAGGGAGCGCAGCATTTCTCGAAGACTGATCTTCGTTTTGGCTATTTTTTGCGGGTTCGGGAGATGGATATTACCAAAACTGCCTTTTTAACTCGATATGGGTCCTTCGAGTTTCTTGTCATGCCATATGGGTTGACCAATGCACTTGTGGTATTCATAGATTTCATAAACCGTGTTTTCCGTCTATATTTGGACCAATTTGTAATTTTATCTATCAATGATATCCTTATCTATTCGAGAGTGGAGGCAGAGCACGAACAATATTTATGTTTGGCATTGTAGACCTTACGGGAGCATCAGTTGTACGCTAAATTCAGCAAATACGAGTTTTGACTATCACGAGCAGTGACAGAACATTCATTGTCTATATGGATGCGTCATTAGTGGGTTTAGGAGATGTTTTAATGTAGACACAGAATAATAGCTTATGTCTCTAGACAATTGAGGACGCATGAGGGTTTAGGAGATGTTTTAATGTAGACACAGAATAATAGCTTATGTCTCTAGACAATTGAGGACGCATGAGCAGAACTATCCCATGCATGACTTGGAAGTAACAACAATATTCTTCACATTGAAGAAATATAGGCACTATCTGTATGGAGTACAGTTTGAGCTATTCACAGGCCATAAAGTCTGAAGTATCTATCTTCTCAGAAGAAACTCAACCAGAGGCAGCGACAATAGGTCAAGTTTATCATGGATTATGAGTTCTCGATTCAGTACCATCCGAGAAAGGCGAATGTCGTAACAGGCACTTTGAGCAGGAAGCGTCGATGTCAGATTGCGACTTTGAGGTGCTCGTTGTATCGAGATTCTTCATACTCTTAGTCAGTTTGATTTTTGGCCAGAGATTGGCAGGACCAGTGTATTTTTTGGAGCTATATCGGTACAACCATCTTGGTGTGACAGGGTGGTCAGAGATCAACTAGAAGACTATTGGATTCAAAATCAGAAGGAGGAGATTACTAAAGAGCCCAAAAGCTGATTGGATCATTAGGACATATGGAGTCCTTCGGATAAAGGGTCGATTAGTTATGCTGGCTAGTGCAGAGCAAAAGAAAGAGTTGTTTGATGAGGCCCAATGCATCAGATACACAATGCATCCAAACACAACAAAAATGTACAAGGACTTGAAGGGATATGTTTGGTAGAACGACATGCTTAGGAAGATTGTAATGTAAAGTATGTAGCTAAGAACTCTACCAGCCAGCAAGTGAAGGCAGAACATTAGAGGTCAACACGGACCTTACTAACTTTACCCATTCCGGAGTAGAAGTGGGCAGTTATTTCTATGAACTTCATTGAAGGATTGCCAAGATCGAATAAGGGGAATGATTTAGTCTGGGTGATAGTTCATCGGTTGAAGAAATCAGCACATTTTATACCAATGAGGACAACTTACATGGAGGAGACTTATGCCAAGATATTCATCCAAGAGAACATAAGATTGCATGGAGTTCCAGAAACGATTGTATCAGATCGAGGCTCGGTTTTTACTTCACATTTTTGGAGGAGTTTCCAAAATTTCATTCAGTAGTAAATTATCTTATAGTAGTGTATTTCACCCATAGACACATGGGCAGGCGAAGAGAGTAAACCAAATGTTGAAGGACATGTTGCGGGCATGTGTTATAGATTTCCATGTTAGGGAATTCAGCGATTCGGTAGACAGGGAAACTTACCCCGAGATATATTGGATAATTCAGGATTTTCAAGCGTGTTGGAGCAGTTTCATATAGACTAGATCTTCCAGTATCAATGTCGAGTATACATGATATTTTTCATGTTTTGATGCTTAAGAAGCATTTACTAGACGAGGAACAGTAACGAGCATTAGACGCGCCGATGATTTAACTCCATGATGATTTAACTACGATTGAGATTCATGTTTGTATTCTTGTTATGAGAAAATAAGAGACTTATAAATAAGGTGATTACATTAGTCAAAGTTCAAATGAACCGGAAAGGAGCTAAGGAGGCTTTTTGGGAGCACAAAGAGGATATGCGTCGCAACTACCCACACCTGTGTGAATAGGTAAATTGATTTGATTATGATTTACTTATAGTTTATGATGATTTGGATAGTCATATTTATATTTGAATAGGTAAATTGATTTGATTATGATTTACTTATAGTTTATGATGATTTGGATAGTCATATTTATATTTAACACTAGCATGGGGGTATTAACACTTATACTTATAGTTTATGATGATTTGGATAGTCATATTTATATTTAACACTAGCATGGGGGTATTAACACTTTAGCTTCTAATCATTCGGAATACATGGTATATATATAGGAGGTTCCTTGCTTGGATTTTTCGCACGGCGTACCAATTCTGTTTAGTTAGGGGTTAAGTGAGAGTATTCACATTCTAAATGGTTAAGTATAGATATTACTATGTTTCGTATTTAGAGGTTAATAATAATGTATTATTAATCCCTAAGATAAGATGCGGAATTTCGGGGACGAAATTCTTTGAAGGAGGAAGAATGTAAAACCCCAAAAAGTTGAATATTTTATGATAAATAATAATAAATTTGTTATACGTTGATAAATAATATATTGTGATATTTGAGTATGCTAAGAATTGATTTGAGATAAATTCAATGTATATATGTATATATGAGTGCAAATACATAAAACATGCATGATGTATAACTCTGGAAAATAATAACCAGTGGAGAGATTTTATATATTATACACTGATAAAGTGTGAATATGGAAAAACTTAAAAGACCAAAGTTGTAGGTATCTTTAGCATATTTCTAACAAATCTTTAATCACCTCATTCTGAGGTCGGATATGAAAGTTACAGCCAAAATACCGAATAGTATTTTTCTAGTCAGACTGGGTTTCCAGTTTTGGGTTTCAGATTTTGGGCTGTATTTATTCGGGTTTGCTGCCATATATATATTCTCTCAAACCCTAGCCCTAAACTTGAGTTCTCGGGAGAGTTTCATGAGGCGAAAAGCGAGGAGAAGGCCAGATTTACGGTGTTTGGCATCGAGTGATCATTTGCTGATTATTTTTGGGAGTTGTGCACATGATAAGGCAAGATTATCTGTATCCAAATCCTTTCCTTAATAAAAATTAGACTTCTAATGGTTAAAGTGATGTTTTTCATGGTAAAGTTTAATCCGACATGATAAAGTTTAGATTTTTTATGATAATTCTTTAAACCATGATAGATCTATAATAATTCCTTGCTGTTTATGATAGAAATATGATCATGATCATTAGGGTTATTCATAATTTTGTTTTTAATTTATTAATCATGATTAAACCCTAATTTGACAATTAAATGATATTTTATATTGATTAGAGATGCGTAAAACCCTAGGTTTGGGGTAAAACAAGATTTGAAAACGTGGAAAAACAATTGTTACATCAGTTTCAAGTTTCATACAAGTATATTTATGTTAATTTTATCGATAATAGGATTCTTGTAAAGAATTTGATTATTTGGGTTGTTAAACTTGATTAGGTTAAATCAAGTTTAAGTAAATTATGAGATTTTTTTGAAATGTAGAAATAAAGTTTTTATCTTATCATATGATTTATAAATGATAAAATTCATGTTTTTGATAAGTTAAAATTTCTGTAAGTTCAAAACCTGAAAACCTGTTATGTTTCTGCACAGTCGATCGCGGTGGACGTGGCGGTCGACGGCGGTGGACGCGGCGGTCGACAGCTGAGCGACGTTTTTGTACAAGAAGCTCTATGTTTTTGCGTGGTCGACTGTGATGGACGCAAAGGTCGACCGCTGGGCGATATTTTGTGCAATATCTTTCTTCTCATTTCACGGTCAACCACGGTGGTCGCGACAGTCTACAGCTGGACCAATTTGTGCATGTGCATGTTGTTTACATGTGTTTGTGTGACCGACGAGTTGTCTAGTTTATCTGGTATTTTAATACACTGTAAATTGTGTATTCTACATATGAGTTGATTATGGACATGAGTTTTGGATTCACTCACCGAGGCACAAGTGTGAATAGTATATATGTATTTTACTTACATTATTTATTTGTATTACGCTCATCATATGCAGTCCTTGTGTTGGACATTTATCTATTGCGGCCCATGTATTGGACCTTAATTATATGCAGTCATCGTGTTGGACATTTACCTATTACGGCCCATGTGTTGGACCTTAATCATATGCAGTCCTCGTGTTGGATATTTACCTATTGCGGCCTATGTGTTGGACCTTAATTATATATCGTCCTCGTATTGAAAATTTATCTATTGAAGTCTATGTGTTGGACATTCATCAAATATAGTACATGTGTTGGATACTTATTTGAGTTGTCTTATCTTATATGTAGCAGGTGAAGTCCATGTGTTATATAGTACATGTGTTGGATACTTATTTGAGTTGTCTTATCTTATATGTAGCAGGTGAAGTCCATGTGTTGGACACGTATCTGATATCTATCAGGACACCTTTGATATGGTTTGAGATGGAGTTGTCTTTTCTTATTGCTCCATGTAAAACCCCAAAATTTTGAATACTTTATGATAAATAATAATAAATATGTTATACATTTATAAATAATATATTATGATGTTTGAGTATGCTAGGAACTGATTTGAGATCAATTCAATGTATATATGTATATATGTGAGTACAAATACACGAATCATGCTCAAAGGCCAAGAGTGAGAATCTGGGAATTTTGACCAGTTGAGAGTTTCTATGTTTTTGTCACTGATTCATTAAGAATCTGGAAAAGTGTATAATACCAAAGTTGTAGGTCTCTTCAAGAGCTTTCCAAAAAAATCTTAGATCACCTTATTCCGAGGTCGTATGAGGAAGTTATAGCCAAAATACCGAAGAGAATGTTCCTAGTCAGACTGAATTTCCAGTTTCGGGTTTCGGGTTTCGGGTTTGCTGCTATATATATACATGTTATATCACGAAAATCACCTCTTTTCTTCTGTTTTACAAACCCTAGCAGCCCCCCCTCTTCTCTCCCAAACCCTAGATCCGTTCTTGGCGATTTTTGAGGAGTCTCGAAGGGTTTCAGCGGGATTTGGAGCGATTCTATCGAAGGAGGAGCATGCTCACGCGTGTTCAGGAGTTCTACAATACCCCCTCAGGCGAGTAACATCTCGCCCAATCCTCTCCCATGTTTTTACAAGTTTTAAAGGTTTAAATTCGTGTTTTACTGCTGCATAACATTTCCATAAAGATGGGTATTTGTTTTTAAAATTTTTGTTTCAGGTTTCGAGCTGACAGAAACCCAGATTTGGGTTTCTGTCTGCTCGGCGGTCGACCGGTGCGGTCGACCGCTTAGCTCATTTTGAGGCTTCAGTCGACCGCGACGTTATTTCGGTCGACCACGACATTTTTTCGGTCGACCGCGACGTTATTTCGGTCGACCACGATGTTCTTCCGGTCGACCGCCAGTTGCATATCAGAGTGCGGTCGACCGGTGCGGTCGACCGCCGTGTTATCTGTTGTATTTTCCCTATTTTGTACATTTTTGAATATTTGTTCAGGTTCGAGTGATTTCCTGGACTATCTGACATTGGTATTTGGTCTCACTTTGTACCCAGGCATGATAGAAGACCTGAGGGTACCAATTATGGATATATACACTGTTTTGACTGTGAATTGATATAGGTAGATTTCACTATGTATCCCAGTGATATGTTCACTGTTTCACAGTCCTCGTATTGGACTAAAATCCACGGTCTTCGTGTTGGACAAGCATTACCTACGGCCCTCGTGTTGGACACCCTTCCCACTTAGTCCTCGTGTTGGACATGCATTGCTTTTTAATCCTCGTGTTGGATATACATTACCATTCGGTCCATGCGTTGGACAACGGTCACATCCGGTCCAAGCGTTGGACAACGGTCACATCCGGTCCATGCGTTGGACAACGGTCACATCCGGTCCATGCGTTGGACAACGGTCACATCCGGTCCATGCGTTGGACAACGGTCACATCCGGTCCATGCGTTGGACAACGGTTATTTTCAGTTCATGAGTTGGACGTTTACTTCATGCAGTCTATGGGTTGGACGTTTAATTTATATAGTCTATGTTTTGGACACTTAATCATTTTTTGACATGTCACTCATGTGAGTTTATGTCATAACACCTATGTAAATCTCGATATGATATTCATGTAAGTAATAACATGATGTTCATGTTAGCTATAGTATGACACTGTATTTTTGCTCTGAGATTAGCTGTATTTCTTTTATTGTTGTTTTCTGTATTAGTACCTCCGGTTTGGTGTTTAGAGATTTACAATTTGAGATACAAGGTATATACATGAGGGTTTCCTTGTTTGGATTATTTCGCTCGACGTACCTATGCTCGTGTTGTAAATTTCTAAATACTAAAACCCCCTTTAGTAAGATCAATGATTTTTTTTGATCTCTTATATATTAACTGTATTTTTCTTATACAACGAGCCCTGTTCCCTTGGGGTTGGTTGTGATGTTACTCGCTAGCGCTTTGACGCTCGTTGTCCCTCCCCCTTTCAGGTAACGAGCCAGGAGCCCGGAGAGTCGTAGACTGATGGCGATGCATTTTAGCTTCAGCCGTCTCTTTAGTTATATTTTCTTTTGGAGTTCCACAGTAGATTTTTTATTTAGAAAATTGAGAGTCTTGTTCTAGAAGTTGTAAAGGCTGTGTGCCTTATTTCCTTTTCATCAGATATTTGTAATTGAGACTTGTTGAGTATTCCAGTTTATCTACTCAGATCTTGGCTATGTATTTCTGTATGTGGGATGATGAGATATTTATGTGACTGTTATCATTCCATTAGTATATCTTGTATTATCTTTTACCTGTTTTGTACCTACACCAGTTGTTGACTCTACTAGATAGATGTTAATTGTGATGGTGAAACATGTTATTGCACGGTGTGGTGCATGGCAGGTTTGACATTCTTGGTTTCACCTTGGACTGCAGCCTTGTGTGAACCCAGGGGCGTCACACTCCATGTAGTAGCTTTTGGATTTAGTATTTAGCTATTCACAATTTGAGCTAACGGGATATTCGACATACCTATGCTCGTGTTGTAGATTTCTAAATATCAATATTCATTTATTTCAGAGTAGATGATTGCTTATATGTATGTATTAACAAGTATTTTCCTTATATACTGGGAAAATGATCTAGGTAGGCTATGCTTAATAGATAGAGCGTCCACTTCATTTAGTAGCCCTTCCTCAGGAGCGGATGGAGGTAATCTTGCTAGCGCTCTGACGCTCTTGTTGTTGTGCTTTTTATTTATATTAATTTAACTTTCAGGTGGCTCAGAGCATCGGAGGGCTGTAAGATGATAGAGTTATTGCATAGTCGCTGTCACATGAGTTACTAGTAGAGATTCCACAGTAGAGTTATTTCTATTCGGACATTAGAGTTATGTATCACATTTTGTAAAGTCTATGAGCCTTATTTACATTTTCAGCTATTTCATGTCGAGACATATTTATTTATTTCGGATGTCGGATGTATTCCGGATTGTTCTCTGAGACATGATTTATTTATGAGATACTCCTTTCTATATCATGTCTGTTGTAGTTATTTCCTTTCTTTTACCTGTTTTGTACCTACACTTTACTTTGATTCCACTAGAGGATATTACTGTGATTGGTGAAACTAGTTGTTGCATAGTGTGGGTGCATGACAAGTTTGACATCTCTGGGTTCACCTTGGACTGTAGCCATGTGTGAAAATAGGGGCATCACATTATCTCAGGGTTTTATTCATCGGAGTCATTCTCTGTGGGGAGCACTGGTCCTTTTCGTGAAGAAGAAGGACTGTAGTATGTGGTTATGTATCGATTATCATGAGTTAAACAAGGTCACCATCCGGAATAGGTAACCATTACCAAGGATTGATGACTTGTTCGACTAGCTGCTGGGTGCATAGTATTTCTCGAATATTGATCTTTGTTCTGGTTATTATCAGTTGCAGGTTCGGGAGATGGATATAGCTAATACCACCATTTTGACTCGATATTGGTCCTTCGAGTTTTTGATCATGCCATTTGGGCTGACTAATGCACCCACAGTATTCATGGATTTGATGAACTGGATTTTCCATCCATACTTGGATAAGTTCGTGATTATTTTTATTAATGATATCCTTATCTATTTGAGATCAGAGACAGAGCACGAGCAGCATCTATGATTAGCATTGCAAACTTTACGAGAGCATCAGTTATATGCTAAGTTCAGCAAATACGAGTTTTGGCTATCGGATGTTTGATTTTTGGGCCACGTCATTAGCAGAGAGGGCATAGCAGTAGATCCAACAAAGGTTGAGGCAGTACTAGATTAGGAGCTGCCGAAGACCGTTACAAAGATTCGTAGCTTCTTAAGTTTAGCCGGCTATTATAGGAAGTTCATTCAGGACTTCTCAAAGATTGTCACACCACTTATACGCCTTATGAAGAAGGGTATACAGTTTATTTGGGGCATAGAGTGCCAAAAGGCCTTTGAGACCTTGAAGACCAAGTTGACTACAGCACCGGTTTTGTCCATTCTGAGCAGTGAGAGGACATTGGTTGTCTACACAGATGTGTCATTAGCGTGCCTAGGAGGCGTTTTGATACAGACCCAGAGAGTAGTAGCTTATGCCTTTCGACAGTTAAGGACGCATGAGCAGAACTACCCCCACACACGACTTGAAGCTAGTAGCAGCGGTCTTTGCACTGAAGACATGGAGGCATTACCTGTATGGGATGCAGTTCAAGTTATTCATAGACCACTAGAGTCTGAAGTACCTATTTTCTCAGAAGAAACTCAACCAGAGGTAGCGGCGATTAGTCGAGTTCATCAAGGATTATGAGTTCGTGATTCAGTATCATCCAGGGAAGGTGAACGTTGTAGCAGACGCTTTGAACAGGAAGTATCGACGTCGGGTTGTAGCTTTGAGGTGTTCAATGTACTAAGACCTTTACACCCTTAGCCAGTTTGACTTTAGACCGACGATCGGCAGGAGTAGCACATTTTTGGGAGCTATGTCAGTGCAGCCTTCTTGGAGTGATAAAGTGGTCGGAGCTTAGCTAGAAGACTCTTGAATTCTAACCCGAAAGGGGGAGATTTCCAAGGAGCCCAAGGCTAATTGGACCGTTGGAGAAGATGAAGGCCTTCGTATGAAAGACTGATTAGTTATGCCAGCTAGTGCAGAACTAAAGAAGGAGTTGCTTGATGAGGCACATCGTACTAGGTATACAGCGCATCCAGGCACAACAAAAATGTACAATGACCTGAAGAGATACTTTTGGTGGAGCAACATGCGTAGGGAGATAGCATAATATGTTGCAGATGCTTTACCTGTCAACAAGTAAAGGCAGAATATTAGAGACAAGCAGGAACCCTACAACCTTTACCCATTCCGGAATGGAAACAGGCGAATATCTCTATAGATTTCATTGTGGGGTTATCGAGGTCGAAGAAAGGGAATGATTTCGTTTGGGTGATAGTTGATCAGTTGACAAAGTCAGTACATTTTATACCAGTGAAGACTACCTACGCCGCCGAGACTTATTCAAGAACCTTCATTCAGGAGATAGTTTGATTGCACGGAGTTCCAGAGATGATTGTATCGGCTCGAGGCTCAGTTTTCACTTCACATATTTGGAGAAGCTTCCAGGATTCATTCGGCAGCAGATTATCAAACAACAGTGTATTTCACCCGCAGACAGATAGGCAAACACAGAGAGTGAACCAAATTTTGGAGGACATGTTGCGGGCTTGCATTCTAGACTTCTAGGGCAGTTGGGAGGACTACATACCTTTGATCGAGTTTGCTTATAACAACAATTATCAAGCGACGATCGGTATGGCTCCGTATGAGGCTCCTGTAGATCCCCGATTTGTTAGGCAGAGCCGAAGAATAGCCTATTACTTGGGACAAAGCTTATGAGGCAGACTACGGAGAAGGTAACATTGATTAGAAAGCGTATTCTTACCACTCAGAGTCGGCAAAAGAGCTAGCGAATCAGATACGATGACCTTTGGAGTTTCAGGTTGGAGATTTTGTCATGTTGAAGGTATCGCCTATGAAGGTTGTTCAGCGGTTCGGCAGACGGAAAAACTAGCCCCGAGATATGTTAGACCATTCAGGATTATCGAGCGTGTTGGAGCAGTTTTATATAGACTAGATCTTCCAGCATTGATGTCAAGCGTGCACAATGTATTTCATGTGTCGATGCTCAAGAAGCAC
>NW_017972545.1:0-17692 GCF_001876935.1 Asparagus officinalis | reverse complement strand
GAGGGTAATTGAAACACCTTAGGTCAAGATTCAGAAAGATTTGTCCACCGTTGAGTTGTCAGTTTGCATCCTTACTAGAGAGGACAAGAGACTAAGGAATATGGTCATTCCCTTAGTGAAAGATCAATGGAACCGGAAGGGAGCTGAAGAGGCTTCTTGGGAGCATGAGGAGGACATGTGTCGCGTCTACACACACCTGTTTGGGCAGGTAAATTGATTTGATTATGATTTATGTTTTGCTTATGATTTATCTCTTTGGTCATATTTACATTTAATGCTAGAATGTGGATATTGACACTTAGCTCCTAGGTATTAGTAACACATGGTATATACATGGGGGTTCCTCGTTAGGATTTTTCGCCCGACGTACTAGTTCCGGTTGATTGGGGGTTAAGTGGGAACATTTACATTCAAGAACGTTAAATGTAAATATTGCTATGTTCATACCTAGAGATTAATGGTACGAGATATGTGTATGAGGGTTTCCTGGTTTGCATTATCCCCTCAACATGCTTTTCTGGTATTATTAATCTCTAGGATACGATTGTGGAATTTTGAGGAAGAAATTCTTTTAAGGGGGAAGAATATAAAACCCTAAAAATTTGAATATTTTATGATAAATAATAATAAATATCTTATATGAAGATAAATATCATATTTTAATGTTTGAGTATGCTAGGAATTTATTTGAGATCAATTCAATGTATATACGTGAATATACGACTGCAAATGCACAAATCACACACCTGACCAATTAAAAGTTTAGCTCTTTTACATACTGATGCAGTTAGAATCTGAAAAAACTCAAAAGACCAAAGTTGTAGGTCTCTTTAACAACTTTCCAACAAATTTTAAATCACCTTATTCCGAGATTGGATGAGAAAGTTACAGCCAATACACTAAACAAATAATGTACAGAAAATAATCTTCCATGAACAGTACCCCCGATCACTGTACCAGATTACTGTGAAGGAAATTGCTATAGCTTAGCTGTGCAGGTTTTTCTTTCGGCATTTTTCGTCGCTTTCGGCGATGTGAGGCCAGAGCTGGATGTCAACACTCCTCACTACCATAAAATATATGTGATTTGTACTGACAAAAACAAAACAAATGCATGATTTTCCTCTTCATGTTCCTTCTCTCAAAAACAAAGAAGAACCTGATACTAAGAGCATCAGTTCCCAGTTTCTAAAACAACAACTCCTCTTCTCCAAAGAAATCCCCGTCAAAGAAAAAAAACTCCAAACCCATTATCACTTCCAATTACTCCATAACAATCACTTCCTCCTCTCAAATCCTACTTGTAAAACTCCAAACCCATTATCACTTCCAATTACTCCATAACAATCACTTCCTCCTCTCAAATCCTACTTGTAAAACTTAGAGTTTCTCCTATGATGTTGAAGCTCCATAACAATCACTTCCTCCTCTCAAATCCTACTTGTAAAACTTAGAGTTTCTCCTATGATGTTGAAGAAGAGGAAACAGGGGAGTGTTCCATGTGCCATTTGTTTAGAGAAGACGGGGGATAGCGGTTTGCAGCAATGAGAGATATTGCACGAACGTTTGCTTGGGGATTTTCAGCGACATCGAGGCAAGACTACCCTCATCCAAACCTTTCCCTGTAATTAGTTGAAATTATAAGAAGTTTAAGAAATAAGATTTTTATGCCAGAGATTTAACTGCTATGATTAACTGCTATGTTAAAATAAATTAGATTTTCGATGATAATTTTGATCCAATGCTAGAACTAAATATTTTGTTTAATTTCTGTTGGAATTATATTTATGATCATGATCATTAGGATTAATATAAAATTTTATTTTATAATTGTAAACTAAGTTTTACCATGTAAAAATCCTAGTTTATTTGATTATTTGAGTTCTTCTTGTAAACTAATCATGCTAAAACCTAAGGTTGTGATATCTAAGATTGAAATCAAGTTTTAAAATGAATTACATCTCTTTTTATGTGTAATTCTATCATATTTTAATAATCAATTTCGTTTATATATGAGAAATTAAAGAGATTTACTAGTGGTATATATATTTTGCAGAAAACTGCTGCACGGGTATGATCTTTAACTATAAACTGGGTATAGCAAATGAACTCCAAATTGAACTAAACTAGTTTCAAAGGAAAGATATGTAAATCTAGTTTCTAAAACAGAAAATCATTCTTAAAAAGAGTTTGTATAGAGAAAGATATACTTTTTTTATTAATGACATGTTCTGCAGAAAACTGCTGCACATATATGATGTTTAACTAAAAATTGGGTATAGCAACTGAACACCAAATTGAACTAAACTGGTGCCAAATGTATATGATGTTTAACTAAAAATTGGGTATAGCAACTGAACACCAAATTGAACTAAACTGGTGCCAAATGAATGATGTGTGGATATAGTTTCCAAAACATAAAATCATTCCTAAAAATAGTTTTCCTAGAGAAAGATATGCTCGTTTTACTAACAGTAGTCCCGACCATTTCCTGGGAAGTTTTGCCCAGTTTCTTCTTTTCTGGAGTTGTTTGCGTTGTTTTAAGATGTGTTCGTGGAGTTGAGCCGCTCGATGTTACACTTATAGTCATGTATATGTTGTAATACATATGTGAGTATCCATAGAGGATTATGATAAAATATTGTTATGATTACACTTTTGAGTTAGTGAGTTAGTACACCGCAAATGAGACCGAGATGAATTTCATTCCACTACACATATTTGTTTATCCGCACGAGCATGCGAAGAGTTCGATGAACCTATGATAGTTGTTTATTCGCACGAGCGTGCAAATAGGTTGATGAACCTATGATAATTGTTTATCCGCACGAGCATGCGAAGAGGTCGATGAACCTACGATACTTGTTTATCCACACGAGCGTGCAAAGAGGTCAGTGAACCTATGCTTTCATTTCCACGTAGTTTGTGTAGAAATATATATACCTATCTTGCCGATTTTACATAGGGATATGTTTTACCATAGAGAATGATAATATTACAAACTATTTGACCTGAGATGCTTTACTTTCCAGTTATATTTTGATTGCTTAGTTCAGGGTTAATATTTAGTTATTTACTACCTGAGACATACGATATATACATGATGGTTTCCTTGTTTGGATTATTTCGCTCGACGTACTACGTCTCGAGTTGTAAGTTTCTAAATATTAATTCCATTAGATTTGGGAAAAATGATATATGTAGACTATGCTTAATAAATAGAGCCTCCACTTCATCTAGTAGCCCTCCCCGGGGGCGGATGGAGGTAATCTTGTTGTAGCGCTCTAACGCTCTTATTGTTGTTCTTTTTTTATTTTATTTCTCATTTAAGGCGGCTAAGAGAATCGGAGAGTCGCAGGGTGACGGAGTTCTTGCATAGTCACTATTGCGTATTTTTACTAGTATGGACTCCACAGTAGTCTTATGTTTCCATTCCGTCATTTGAGTTTGTACTCATATTGTTAAGGCAATTTACCTTAGTACGATTTCTAGTCGATCCATGTTGAGACATATCATGTTATTTTAGACTACGTATCTATTTCAGTTTATTCTAGTTGGCACATGATTTTATTTATGAGATATATCATTCTGCATCATGTCTATAGTATTTCTTTCCCTTATTTGACTATTTTGTACCTTCACTTATATTTGTTTCCACTAGAGGATATTACTTTGATTGGTGAAACATGTTGTTACATAGTAGAGGTGCATGGTAGGTTTGACATCTCTACGTTTACCTTGGACTGTAGCCATGCGTGAAAACAAGGGCGTCATATGAACACATCAGTGGCTAACTATCTCTAACTCTCTCTATTAATTATTGCCATATTACTATATTGTGTCTTAAATTGTATTGAATTTCATTAATTACACATTATTGTTTGATTACCCTATTCACCCCTATAGGGTATGTTCATTTGGTATCAGAGCAATGTCTCTTTATATGCTTAGGTTTAATCACCTTTCAGTAAAGATCCATAATGGAATCAAACATGGATGTAAATGCTCTTGAAGGTCAATCAATTACTAGACCTCCTTTATTCAATGACAATAATTTTGCATTTTGGAAAGGTGGGATGCACATTTATTTGAGATGCATTAATATTGACATCCTAGATATTGTAGAAAAAGAATATGTTGAAAAATTGGGTCGTAACTTGACCGAGGAAGAAAGGCATTTAGCTACTCTAAATGTTAAGGCTATGAATGCCTTGATTTGTGGACTCACTCCAAATGAGTATAATAGAGTATCCACTTGTGCAACCACACATGAAATTTGGGGGAAACTATGTATTACTCATAAAAGAACTCCTTAAGTCAAGGAGTCAAAAATTAGTAGTCTCATGCATGAATACGAATTATTTAAAATGCCCCCAAATGAGTCCATTGATGCCATGTTTTGTGGGTTTACTAACATTGTGAATCAATTACATGGTCTTGATAAGGTGCTTGAGAACTAAGAGAAGAACTATAATATCATTTGTTCTCTTACACTGGCATGGCAGCCCAAGGTAATAGCTATAGAGGAGGCTAATGATCTCACAAAGCTCACCCTTGACGACCTCATTAGCAAACTCAAGGTTCATGAGAAGAAGATCAAGGAGAAGGAAGAAGAACTCCCACGAGCAAATGAAGAGCATTCTCAAAAGATGAATCAATTGCGCTCAAAGGAGCAATTTAAAGCGACTCCTCCTCCTCCTCCAATAGTGAAATTGATGTCTCTAAAGAAGTGGCACACCTCTCCAAGAGAATATCAAGATTGGTAAGAATGAACAAAAAAATTAAAAAATAATCATTTTAACAAATTCTCTTCTCATGTAGGTAAATGTTTTGAGTGTCATGAACTGGTACATATAGTAAGGGATTTCCCTAAGATAAAAGAAAAATATTTGAAGTATAAGAAGAAGAAGACGATGTATGCGGGATGGGAGGAATCTGAACCAAGCGATTCAGATAGTGATGAAGAAGCAGCAAAATGTGCCTTCCAAGACCTAAACATATGCTTCATGGCTCATGAGGATGATGTAACATCCAATCCCGAAGATATGCAAGATGAGTTAGAAAATGCTTTAGTTGAGTTAAATTTTGAGTTCAAAAAGTTAGCTAAAGAATATTGGTAAGGCGCATTCTCCCATTATTGAAGTTTCTCTCATCATATGATGGGCAATAAAGATCTCTTTGCAACCCTATCAAGGATGAAAGGAGGCAATGTCTCATTCGGCGGTGGAGAGAAAGGAAATTGTTGGAATTGATAATATTGGTAAGACACCTTCTCCCATTATTGAAGATGTTTATTTAGTTGAAGGGCTAAACCATAATCTTCTCAGTGTAAGTAAACAAAGTGATAAAGGCTATTATATTATTTTTAAACTGGATAAATGTGCTGTTAGCCTTAAAGATAAAACTATTTTTTTGTCCTTAGAAAATCTAATGTGAACATCTTTGAGATGAATGAGCTTGTAGATCAAGATGTTAAATGTCTTGCCGCAGTGGATGGTAATCCTTGGATTTGACACAAAAAGCTTGGACATGCAATTATGAAATTGATTTCAAAGTTATCAAAGAAAAACTTGGTAAGAGGACTACCAAGTTTGAACTTTGTTAAGCATTCTCAATGTGAAGAATGTGCCAAAGATAAACAAATTAAAAGCTCCTTTTAATCCATAAATGAGGTATCCACCACTAAATCATTGTAATTACTAAGATAAACAAATTAAAAGCTCCTTTTAATCCATAAATGAGGTATCCACCACTAAATCATTGTAATTACTTCATCTTGATCTTTTTGGTCCTATGCTAATCCATAAATGAGGTATCCACCACTAAATCATTGTAATTACTTCATCTTGATCTTTTTGGTCCTATGCGTGTTGCATCTTTCGGAGGAAAATATTATATTTTTGTGTTAGTTGATGATTTTTCTCACTTTACTTGGGTTATATTTCTAGCAAGCAATGATGAATGTTTTGATGAGTCTTCACGTTTTATTAAAAGAGTTGAAAATGAAAAAGGGCAGAAAATTGTTAAAATTTGTAGTGATCATGATGATGAATTTAAAAATAAGCATTTTAGTGATTTTTGTGACCATCATGATATTACTCATACGTTTTCCACACCAAGAACACCATAATAAAAATGGTGTTGTTGGACAAAAAAATAGAACCATACAAGAGGTGACACATACTATATTAAATGCATTTGTTTTGCTAAAATATTTTTGGGCGGAAGCCATCAACACGGTTTGCTATGTTTTAAATCGTGTTTTGATTAGGTCCATTTTAAGGAAACACCTTATCAACTTTACTATTGTAAAACACCCAACATAAGTTATTTTCGGGTTTTTGGTTGTAAATATTCTATTTTAAACACTAAAGACCATTATGACAAATTTGATTCTAAAATAGACGTTGGAATATTTTTGGGATATGCATCAAGGAGTAAAGCTTATAGAGTCTTCAACAAACGAACACTCGTTGTTAAAGAATCTATAAATGTTACTTTTGATGAAACTAATGTCGGTTTACATGATTGTGTGCCTATTAGGGATGATGATGACATTGAAGGAGGATTGAAACTATTGCAAATAAATGACACCCCTTCAATAGTTGCACAAAAGAAT
This sequence comes from Asparagus officinalis, assembly GCF_001876935.1. NCBI lineage: Eukaryota > Viridiplantae > Streptophyta > Magnoliopsida > Asparagales > Asparagaceae > Asparagus > Asparagus officinalis. Next base: position 11,073 of record NW_017972545.1, on the reverse strand, counting down.
TTAGAAGAGGAACTTGATAATAATCAAGAAGAACTACCAAAAGCATGGAAGTTTGCACTGGATTATCCCAAAGAGCAAATCATTGGAAGTTCATCTAAAGGCGTTATGACTCGCTCAAAAGATATGAGTGAATGTGGTAACATTGCTTTTTCATCTCAAATTGAACCAAAACGTATTGATGATGCTTTAAATGATGAGTTTTGGGTTTTGGCCATGCATGATGAATTAAATAATTTTCAAAGAAATAATGTTTGGAAACTTATTCCTAGACCTAAAGATTTTCATGTTATTAGAACAAAATGGGTTTTTAGAAATAAACTTGATGAATTTAGCATAGTAACTAGAAATAAAGCTAGATTAGTTGCCCAGGGATAAAATCAAGAGGAGAGCATAGATTATGACGAAACTTTTGCACTGGTTGTAAGAATGGAATCAATACGCATGTTCTTGGCTTTTGCTAGCTTTAAAGATTTCAAACTTTTTCAAATGGATGTTAAAAGTGCATTTTAAATGGTTTTATTGATGTAGAGGTTTATGTTGAGCAACCCCTAAATTTTATTGATCCTATGTTTCCAAATCATGTTTATCGAGTTCAAAAAACTTTATATGGTTTTGAAATAAGTACCAAAAGCTTGGTATGCTCACCTCTCTAGTTTTCTTATTGAAAATGTTTTTTCAAAAGGAAAAATTGATAATATCTTATTTATTAGAAAAGGCAAAAGCGATTTCATTTTAGTTCAAGTATATGTTGATGATATTATTTTTGGAGCTACTAATGAATCTTTGTGCAAAGAATTTTTAAAGGTTATGCAAGAGCAATTTGAAATGAGTATGATGGGAGAGCTCATATTTTTTCTTGGTCTCCAAGTCAAACAAGGTGATTATGAAATCTTTGTCTCATAAAGAAAATATGCAAAAGAGTTGATGAAGAATTTAGAATGTCAAACTCCAAGCATGCACCAACTCCAATGAGCACCTCCATCAAGTTGGACATGGATAAAAGTGGTGAGAAAGTAGACCAAAAGTTATATCGAGGTATGATAGATAGTTTTCTTTATCTCACCGCTAGTAGACTGTATATTATGTTGAGTGTTTGTGCATGTGCACATTTTCAAAATTCTCCTAGAAAATCTCATTTAATTGCAACTAAAAGAATTATTAAATATATAAATGATACTATTGAACTTGGCTTATTTTATCCAAAACATACTACTTTTGATCTTTTGGTTATTGTGATGCTGACTTTGCCGGATGCAAGTGTAAGGATCATGAATTTTGATACTAGTTAAAATAATTTTCTAGTATTTTAAAATATTTAATTATGATTTTTAAAAGAGTATTTATATTTTTCTCGAATTTCTACAATTTTCTATGATTTAAAATCCAAGTTTTATATTTATTTAAATGATTTTAATATTTATAAATTAATTTCGTGCGGTGAAAACTTCTAGAATTTATCCGTCGTGTTATTGATACTATTACATATCATTTTGAATAATATGTTGTATTATTGTTACTGTTACGTATTATTTTGTATAATATGTTGTATTATTAATTATGTATTATTTATATAATTTATTATATTATTTCTACTATTATATATTATCTGTCGTATTAGTACAATTGGTACGTTTTACTGTGTATGTAATTATCCCATAATTATTTGATTTTAAATGTAAGTAAATATATTTTTATTATTAATTAGTCTAGTTTAATTGTACAATATGTGTATATTTCGACTATTTCGTATCAACTGTTGTATTAGCACAACATGTAGGTTTTTAATTGTATATTTCAGTGTAGCCTGAGTCACCGCCCGCGCAACCTTAACCACTGCGCCCAACACCTCCCCCAGCTCGCCCTCCAGGCGAACCGCTAACCTCCTCAACAGCAGCACGCAGCCCCATCTCCTCTCTCATGTACCTTCACCGCTCCTCCTTGATCCCCTCCCCTTGGATGTCCCCCGCGGCCCACCGCCTTAGCCAGCGACGACGAGCACCCCCAACCTCTCTTTCACCCCAGATCCGATCACGGCTTCCAACCCCGTCCTTATCCTCGTTCAATTCTCTTCCCTGTCCTCATCCTCGTTCTCCCCTGGTCGCTCCTACGAGCACCGACAACCACCTTCCATCTCCCCTCACCCGTTCATCATCACCTCCCTACACCGACGAACTGTTACGCCCCACTCGCCACAACTCCGTATCCGCTCATTCGTCGGATATGTTCCACCACTCACCCGTCGTACCGCATCCGTAGTGGCACCGCCGCCTCGTCCACAGGCCCCTTGGTCTCGTAGGCAAGATCCCACTTGCTCAGATTTGAACTTTTCTATTTATTATGAATTATCTATAATTTTAGATTTGTTAATAATTATATGCGTGGGCTTGTTGATGAAATTATGATTTATCTATTTATGTTAATTTGTGATATAATTATCTGCATGGATTTGATGAATAATATTAAATAAATTGTAATTATATGATAAATAGTATTTTTAGAATAATTATAATAGATTAAAAGAATTTATTTTGGCAGCAAAATCATTTTTGGATAATTATATTAATTAAAAAGAATTTATTGAGAATGGAATCATTTAGAAAAAATTATGATAATTTTAAAGGAACTATTTTGGAAAAAGAATCATTTTTAATAATTATGATGATTAAAGGAATTTATTTGCAAAAAAATTATCTATTTTGGATTTTAAGTAATTTATGATTTTGATGAATAGTTTAGAGCGCTGGATAACAAGATATTGATGAAACCGGGCTGCATGTATGTTTTTACTGTTTATGATCATATTTCACGTTTTGCATTTATTAATGTATTTGACATGTCTGCTATGTATTGTCCATGTTATGTTTGAGAACCCTTAGTAGTTCATGACTTAGGGGCCTCGTACGTCATGAACAGACCTAGTGAATGTTATGTTTGAGAACCCTTAGTAGTTCATGACTTAGGGGCCTCGTACGTCATGAACAGACCTAGTGACATGTGTGGGTGTGTTGACTGAATTTAGGTGGTGAACCAGAGATATTGTGGACTTTGATTGTTGACTTAGAAAAACGAGAAGAGTGGAGATGGGGAAGTCCATGTTCATGTGATCGGATATAGCTGTTGATGTATCTTCTAGGCTCGCCCCATGATCCAGTGTAGCTTGGGGTTAGTTTGTTGGGTCAAAGTGAAACCAGTGTAGTCACTTTGGTCTGTGAATTTGATATCACCCGAGTTTAGCTTGAGTTCAAACCAGGTTGAAATCAGATTGCGTGTAGCCCTCTGACCGATCCAGTGTAGCAGCGTATTGGGTGCATGTAGGAGATTTATGAACAGTCAGTTATCCGATGATATGAGCGTTGACTCTATATGAGATGTGAGCAGTGACCTGTTATAGAATGGCTAGCTACATGACTTTGATTCTTGGCTAAGTATGATTTTTGTGAGATGTAGATCAGTTGTATATAAGCTAAAAGGATGGTTCATATGCCATCTTTCTAGAACAACATCGTTCGTATTCTCAAGCTTACGGCTCCTCTCATTGGTGTTCCGAAACTTGTTGATGGTGACAAGAAGCCTTCTATGTGATTCATTTATGAGGCGATGGATAGAGCTAAGGAGGCTAATGCTAAAGCCTTTGTTGATAATTCAAGAAAATATTCTGAGGTATTTGATATCATTGATAAGAGGTGGCAAGATCAGCTTCATCGGCCTTTGCATAATGCAGGATATTACCTTAATCCTGCATTTTTCTATGACCATCCAAACATCCAAGGAGATGATGAAGTTATGAAATGTCTTTACCAAGTCATTGAGAAGATGGTGCCCACACAAGACCAAGACAAGATTGATAGGAAGTTGGATATATATAGGCATGTTGGGGGTCTTTTTGGTATAAAGATAGCTAAGAGAAATAGAAAGAAGAAGTCTCAATGTAAATATGCATAATATAAACCCTCAATTGACTAGATTTTTTTATAGGAAATACACTACTAATCACACTCTATTTAAATTGACAGCTGATTGGTGTGAGTCTTATGATGCATCAGCACCAGAGTTGTAGAAGCTTGTTGTTAGAGTCCTCAGCCTTACTTGTAGCTCCTTTGACTACGAAAGAAATTAGAGTACTTTTTAGCAAGTATAATTAGTTTTATTTTATTCAACAAAATAGATTTAATTCCCTTAGAGATATGGATATTGATTTGATTAATTTGAATAAATTACAAATACACACCAAGAAGAGGAATAGATTGGATCATAAGAGGTTGCAAGATCTTTACTACAAGTACAACCAAGCATTAAAGGAGAGATTTGACTGTAGAGATTTTATTAATCTGATTAAGTTGGCTGATATAGATGAAAGCAATGAGTGGTTGTTAGGACAGTTCGATGAAGGTGAAAATGCAGAGAATGACTTGGTGAAGGTCTAGTACAACGTTACATATCGTGTCGTAGGAGATGCGATGGGAGCTGAAGAAGATGATGCTATATATCTAAGATCGACTAGTAGGTTTCGATGATCTTCGAGTGGTATTGGTTCATCATCGAGGAGGAGGGAGCCAGTTTCTGAGTCGGAAGATGAAGAAGAGTTTAATGATGATGAGGAGAAGACTGAAGAGGAGGATATTCCCTTTGAAGGGGATGATGATGACGTTAATGAGGATGATTAGAGTCATTAGGCTATTATTTTGCTACTTATTTGCTTTGTTTTGTAAGATTGCTTGCTTAGCTTTGATGTAAGTGAACTCCTTAAGTGTTGCTGCTTAGTTGATTTGTTTTGATGGACAACTTGATTTGCTTCAATGATTAAAATATTATTTTGTGATTTGGTAGTATATATTTTATTTATATTGAGTCCTTGACATTTTCTATGTGAAATTTCACAAATATATATTTTTCATGCATCTTGTATATCTTTAAAAATTTTATAGACTGGAGTGCGCCTCGCTTTGCTCGGGCACACGCATCGCATTGCGCCTTGCGCATGTTCGTGTAAACTAACTTTGCGCCATGCATTGCACCTCGCGTATTAAAAACACCACTGCTCAGCAATGCCTCATCATCTGAAAGAATGATCCGCTTCTTAGCTTTTGCTTGATCAGCTCTAAACTCCAATACTAACCCCCTACAATCTATGTGGTGCTCAGAAATAATAAGATGCTCCACCAACAGCTCCCTCTCATAGCGAGGAGGGGATTTAATAGGCCCCATCAACAACGCTTGGATCGCCTTCCAAGTGTGAGGGGAAAGCTTGTCGATGCAATGGGGGAAGGACCACTCATATCGATCCTCCAGTGTAGTAGTTGGAAGACCCAAAGCAACCGGTATGTGGGCTTCTTGTCGACCACTAGAACCATAGTTCAGGCTTAATCTGCCTCAGTGGTGAGGATAGGGGATATGCTGACAGCTTGAAGGATAGCATTGTCGAACAGGTTCTCCTAGCAACGAGATCCTTTGTAGACATGGATCCTCTACCAACCCTCGCGCCTCAACTGCCGAGAGCTTCTCCACTCTTAGACTCTCCTTTTTAATTTCTGGCCACATGAGGCAAGCCAAAATCGGATCGAAGAATTTCTGGCCACATGAGATAGATAAATGCCATAGTCGAGGTGGTGCCAGTATATCGGTCCTAAATTGCTGCTTTGATGATAGATATATTGCTCCCTTGATGAAGCTGACAGTACATCCATAGTGTTGGGCATACTTCTCCAAGTAGCCTGTGAGCACTTTTAATCTATACTTCTACAACATATCAATTTTAACCTCATTGCAAGCAATGATGAGCTGGGCTCAGGGAGCCATCGGAATAGTCAAGAAGAATGATCAGAGGACAACACATGCTTTTTGGGGAGGAGAAGAAGATGGACTTGTATCGATGAAATGGAAGGCTTGCTACGGTTTACAAAGTAGGATGAAAAGGGGAGGAGCGTTTGTGTGCCCACCCTCAAAATTACCTCATATCGCTTCCTGGAACAAGAGGGGAACAAAATTACCCACTTCCAATCGCCCGCTCCTCCGTCGCCGTTCTCGAGCTCGATCGCTCGCTCCTCCGTCGCCCCCTCAAAGAGACCCGACGCCAACATCGTCACCCTCAACGTTGTCGTTCTCAAGCTCGCTAGCCCTAGCTAGGCCCACCTCCGTCGTCGTTCTCGAGCTCGATAGCCCTAGCCGGGATTTCCCTACCGCCATCTCGTCCGCCGCCTCCTCCGCCGCCTCAACCGTCTCTCGAACCCAGGTACGTTCCCTTTCCCCCCCAACAGTCAGCATAAATGAAGTGAAGCGTGACAAAAAGATGAGGACGTGCATATAGATTTGGATATTGGGTTTATAATTGGCCTTGTTTAAGTTAATAATAGGGAGTTGATTTACTTTGTCCCTTCCATTTACTTACAAATTGAGAAAAATATTAAGTTTATGGATGTGAAATGTGAATTCTTGGTCTATCTCTATATATAAAAAATATGTGCATCCACTGAGGACTAATAGCTAGATGTTTGGTGCTCCCTGCAAAATTGTTACAGTCTGAATATACCATTTTCTTTAAAATTTGGACGAATTTAAGGTAAAAGGTTTTTTGAGTGAAAGTGGAAATTATAAGTGCTAAAATTATTTGTTATAAGTGATCCCTCTGTGAATTCTTGTTATAAGTGATCTCTATGTTATATGCTAAAGTTGTTTGTTATCATTGAACATAAATTATAAGTGCTGACATAGTAGACTTGAGCATTCAAACACCAATGTTTTTGCTATATTTGAACTCTTACATGTACATACTACATAAAGCTTTAGTCTTTAAGCAAATGAATTTTGGTCATTATTGATATTTCCCAAGACATGAAGGATATGTTTGTGAAGATGAATGATGATCAAAGGAGAAGGTTTATGATTTGGCGACCGACTGGAGTATTTCCAAATGACGACAATCACTATGCTTATTAATGACTATTTAATGACTACGCTTGTGGACCGTAGTTTGATGACTACTCTTTTGGAGTTGTATTTTTGGGAACATAGATGTTGTTAGTTATATGCTTTTGGACTTTTATGTTAAACACATGAATGCTTTGATGACTACATGGTTTTAAATATCATTTTTGTACATATATATGTATGTAAAGCACACGCAATGTTGCTCCGGTTGATGGTGATTCTGATCTTCCTCCAGAGGCACCACGCAATGTTGCTCTGCTTGATGGTGATTCTGATGAGGACGATGACCTGCAAACTCAACAAGCACAGCGGACAGCTGCATCACGTTGGAGAGAACAAATGGCAAACACAATGTGGGAGGATGGGACAAACGTAGCCTAAGGAGTCTGGAGCAAAGTTATATGTCGGTAGATTATATTTGTAATAATTAAGATTTAAGTTACCGGCTAAAGACTTTATTTGTAATAATTGAGACTTTACCATCATCGTTGTAATAGATGTAGGAATGATTAAATAGTTATTGCAATTGAAAATTTTGTTAATATAACATAATAGCTAAAATAAACATCAAAATATTCAAAGATTGATTAATATTAATATTATTAATATAATTATATTGTTTTTTAATATTTTATATTAAAATAATATTAAAATAATATTGTTGTATATTATAACTATTATTTATTTATTCATTTGATGTTATATCAAGTTAAACTTGAACTTAATTGATCTATAATATCATATTATAAAAAAGATGTCATACTAATTGTTGTCTCATTATCCCATTTTACCCCCACTTACTTTATCCTACTCAAATTGTCTCATTGGGTAAAATTATCCCGTTGGAACCATTTAATCCAATTTGCCCCAATTTACACCAATGAATAACCCCTCTAGAGTGCATCTAAGGATGTAAAATCTCAGCCCTTCATTACTTTCATCTCAGCCCTCCGTATCAAAATAACCCAAAACCTAATCCACCACCCCTTTCTCCTTTCTCCTTTCATTCTTAGCTCCTCAAAAAATCAGCCCCCCACCCCCCAAATCAGATCTGAATAACTAAAATCACCAATGATCGATGTTAAGTCCCTCTCGGCGGCCCCTATTTAACTAAAATCACACCAATGATGTTAAGTCCCTCTCGAAAATTAAATTAAATATATGAAAGTGAGGATGTCATGATCGTATTCAAAACATCTAATAAATCTTTCGACATTATCCGTCAGTCAACGCCTCTCTTTATTGAAGTAAACCTTGTATACATCCATTAGCAGGTTTGTTAAATATATCAATTGGAGGAACGGAAGCAACTTTCACGTGCAGGTTTATTAAATATATCAATTCGGTGAACCAAAGCAACTTCCACGACCTTTCTAATTTATTGTGACTATTTTGACCCACATCTCTATATATACCTATCTCTTAAGCTTCTAAGATATACCAAGAACCTCATTAGCCTTCCTTCAATCCGCTGAAACAAATCTTTCAATAGTCTGCAGAAAAACTAGCTTATCCACGCACAGCAAAGCAAAAGGCATGGAAGGCACACTTCGTTGCTCCGCAAACTATGTCCCTCTCTCTCCACTGAGCTTCATCGAGCGGTCTGCGGAGGTTTACTCTGATCGGACCTCAGTTGTTTATGAATCCATCAAGTTTACTTGGAGACAGACCCGAGACCGCTGCCTCAGGCTCGCTTCCGCTCTCTCACACCTTGGCGTTTCCCGCGGCGACGTGGTAACTATAATCTCTATCTCTCATATGCTCCGTGAATATACGTGTTCTATTTTTGGAGTTTTTCTAGCATGCATCACTCTTCTCATAGTGTTAGAATATTGCAAATTATTTCCTTTTAGTTATTTTGAAGTAACAACATTCACAAGAAGAGTGCCTCTGGTTCTAGTTTTGGAAATTCTTATATTCATTATGACAGAAGATGAAATAAATGAAAAACGTACCTATGCTCTGAATCTAGTTGTAATTCTTTATAGAGTAAAGAATGTCAGCTCCACGGTTGACTCGTAACTTTTTAACATGATGATCGCTATGATTCTAGGGAATGAATCTCACATTTTTGAATGCAGAATCTATATGGAGATAAACTAATAATATCATTCCTAATAACTAATTATAGACATTCTTTGCAATCAAGGTCATAGAGAGTCTGTAACTGAATCTTCTTCTATTGTCGAACCAGGTTGCCGTCCTCGCTCCAAACGTCCCAGCCATGTACGAGCTCAACTTCGGCGTCCCAATGGCCGGGGCAGTCATCTGCACCCTCAACGCTCACCACGACGCAGCCATGGTCTCCGTCCTCCTCAAACATTCTGAAGCCAAGCTCATTTTCGTCGACCACCAGTTCCTCACAATCGCTGAAGACGCCATCAACCTCCTTTCACAATCCAACTCCAAATCCCCTCTCCTCATCCCAATCCCGGAACCCTCTGAAGACTCCTCTCATTCACCTGGTTTAAACTACGAAAGCCTCATCAAAACCGGAGACCCCTGCTTCGACATCAAGTGGCCGATCGACGAGTGCGATCCTATCGCCCTAAACTACACATCCGGCACCACATCCAGGCCGAAAGGCGTGGTCTACACACACCGCGGCGACGGAGGAGGTTTTTGCAGGGGGATGGATGAGGACAGGGGATCTCGGGGTGAGGCATGCTGATGGGTATATTCAGGTGAAGGATAGGCTGAAGGACATCATAATCTCCGGCCTGGAGAATATAAGCACGATCGAGGTCGAGTCGGTAGTTTATAGTCACCCGGCGGTGCTTGAATCTGCGGTGGTTGGACGACCAGATGAGTACTGGGGGGAGACGCCGTGTGCGTTTGTGCAGCTCAAGGATGGAGCTTCTGCTGATGCTGAGGAGATTATAGGGTTCTGTCGGGCTCGGCTGCCGGATTTTATGGTGCCCAAGAGCGTGGTTTTCGGGGAGCTGCCGAAGACTTCGACGGGGAAGATGCAGAAGTTTGTTCTCAGGGAGAGGGCCAAGGCTATGGGAAGCCTATTCATGAATGGCGGCGGGAAAATGCTTGAAATATAGTATTCTAAAAGTAATTGTGGATACTGTACAAATGAAGAATTTCATTTGTAATTTGATTTGTTGAACCAAAAAATAAATGGAAGTCTCAGCAATGATATGGGGTTGAGATATGATCAATGTATTATGTTTGTTATATATGAACTTATATTTATTCATTTTAAACGTGTTCCTAATTAATTCTTCTCAATCTTCTAAGAATATTACTAATCATTTCTTTTTTAAAAATCTTGTAAAATTCATATTCTGTGGTTATTTCAAACTTATGAACTCACATTTTAATTGGAAGTTTTATATTGTCGGGAACTGGTGATCTCCTTTTTCGGATTCACAAGAATATGTTGAAGTTGGAAGGCCTCCAATCACTTTCAAAGGTCATGGCTAATCTCTCCTTTATATAGAAAGAGAAAAGGATGGTTTGCGATTAAAGCCTCCCCTTTTAAAACGTTCTTCACATGTTTATTTATCTCATCTAAGAAAATGATGTGCGAACGAATAACTAATTTTATCCAAAATTGTGTTAGTTTAAAAATAAAAAATAGTGTAAAACATCTAGTTTATAAGCAAAAAACTCACTATCATTTGCGTAGTGCAAACAAGAAAAAACTAATATTTTAACCATTTCATTCAAAATATATAATGGATGACCATTTAGAACAGAAAAATAGTAAGTTCCAATAAAAAATATTACAAATTACCTACATGATTGTTTTAATACAAAGTATGTTTATAATTAATCTAATGGAGGTTTTTCTATTATGTCTAAGGCTGATTTTAGAAGTGTGTGGTTTTAAAATAAATGGGGGTAAAACTTTGGGTTTATAGGCAATAAACCTTTTAGAAAGTGGATGACTTTTAACAATGGAAGTTGAACTTCAGGTGAAATATTTACCGTTGAAGAGTGATTGATGAGTGTAAAAATTATTGGGTTTAAAAATTATAGGTAAAAATCTTTTCTGGAAGTGGATGGGTTTTAAAACAAGTGTGGGTAAAAGCTTTGGGCTCATAGGTAAAAGCAGTTTTTGGAATAGACTGGGTTAAAAAATTGCTTATTTATATGTTTATTTGCAGATTACCCCATACATCATGAATATTTGCAAAA
>NW_017972544.1:0-37527 GCF_001876935.1 Asparagus officinalis | reverse complement strand
CGACTGGGGGGCGGTCTAACTCCCCCCAGGAAAATATCAAAGGGAAAATCCCTATTGCCGACCGCATTGGGTTGCGTGTCGAAGTTCAAGAGCCCGTTAAGTTTTTACGCTCGCAAAAGCGTAGACTTGAACGAGCGACTTTTGAAAACGCTAATAAAGCGTCATATCCCCAGAGGGAAACACATTCATCTGATGATGATGGTGTTATACCTGGGAGTCATGCCAACACTCTATAGGTTGCTCCAGTTATCAAACTGATGAGTTGTACTATAGAGCTGGGGGTGCGAGTAAGTCTCGAAAGAGAGGTGCTCGAGACACGGACCCCCACTGTCCGTGTGCTAATATCATCAAGGCAGTGTTGTCAGAATGCTCCTGTTCTAAAACCCCGAAGAGAGTCTCGGTGTTCGAGAGGATTTCCAAGCCAAGGCATTTTCGTGGGAAGAGGTTCGCTCGCCAAGAGGACGAATTCCTAGAGGTGTCTGCTAATATGACCGGCAGAGGGAAATCGACACGACACTCTAGCTTAGATCAACTTGCCGAAGCATCCCAGCGCATGACTCGATTGCGGTCAGGGATCAATAGGCGAAAGAATTACCAAAGGATGCAAAAGGGACTTCCTTGGGAAGAGGAATCGTCAGATGATGGTTCAGACTCCTATTCGGCTATAGCATCCGATGACACGGCGTCTAGTGCGGGACAGCCTTACGAATCACTTATGATCAGCGCCAAACAAATGAACAAGATGCTTGAAGATGCCCTAGCTAGGCAGAAGGAAGCCTTCAAGTTCGAGATGGAGATGGCCATGCAACAGATGAGAGAGATGCACGACCAGCATATCGCAGCTCTGACAACTCATCAAGAAGAGCCCACTCGGCCCAATCATCCGAATCAAGAGGAGAATGAACGGGAAGGGAATAACGTCAACCTAATTATTCCCCCTGTCAACAACGACAATGGAGGTGGTCCTGTAGATGATAACGCAAAAGAGGACCACGTTACCTCTCCCCAAAGCCACTCGAAGATAGAAACAAGTGAAGATAAGAAGATGAAGGACTTGGAGAGCAAAATCAACGCGTTGATGAACGCTCAAGAGGTAAAAAGATCCGGCATACCATGTCCATATCCAAAGGAGTGGGAATCAATTCCATATCCGGCAAAGTTCAATTTAATCAACTTTACGCCGTTTGATGGAAAGGGTTCCCCTACCCAACATTTAATATATTTCAAGTCTCACTTAGGAATAATCTCCGGCAATGAACCCTTGATGGTACGGTCATTCGTTGGCACTCTTCGCGGAGCGGCCTTCGATTGGTATCGTCGCCTCAAGCCGGGGAGCATCAGCAGTTAGGACGATATGGAGGACATGTTCCTGACAAACTTCTTTGACGACGACACCGAGGTCTCCATCAGCACTCTGTTTGAGGAGAAACAGAAGAATGGTGAGACAGTCAAAAACTTTGTGAAGAGATTTCGAAATAAGGCAATGAATTGCAGGGATCCGGTCAGCGAAGATTTCATCCTCGAGACCTGTCACAACAATCTCTCCTTAGATATTCTTGAAGCTATGGGAATGGCGCCGCCTAAGACCTGGAAGGACCTGAAGGTGCGAGGAGAAAGAGCCGAACGATTCCTCAAAAGGAAGAAGGCGGAAAGGGGTCAAATAGCAAATAGTGCTCCGCAACCAAATTTTGTCCCTAAGGGAAAAGGAAAAGCACATGCAAATGCCGTGAACGCAAATCAAACGGCAGACCCCGAAGCCAAAAGCCTCGGAGCCGAAGTTTCCAAAAGTCTATTCGTTCAAAGAGGATGAAGTTCCCGGTATCTTCAAATACCTTATTGAAAATAACAAGATCAAATTGCCTCCAATCCAGGATCAGGAAGATGCCAAGAGAGTCAATGATCCAAAATACTGCGCATTTCATAGAGCGGTGCACCATCCTACCAAGGTATGATATGCTCTTAAGGACAAGATCCAAGCTCTCATCGATGTTGGGGTCATCACCATGAAGCAATCCAAGGAGAAGAAAGTAGGTGCGAATGCAGTGACGATTAGCTTCGGCTCCTTTCCCATGAACCAGTTCCAGCTTGAGCCGGTTATAAAGGCAGCAGTGAAGACGGTGAACGATGATCCTCACAAGCAGCGCCAGAAGGGACTCGTGCCACACACAGCCCCTAATGGCGAGATTCTTTGGGTTCATCCGGATCTGATCGGAGACGAGCAATGGACTGGAACCTCTTCCAAGAAAAAGTCGAAAAGGAAAGGTAAGTCTTGTTATGGCCCTAATGGTGAGATTCTTTGGGTTCATCCAGATTTGATCGGAGACGAGCAATGGACTAGAACCTCTTCTAAGAAAAAGTCGAAAGGGAAATGTAAGTCTTGTTATGGAGCTTCTGCTATTCCAGGAAAAGACGACGAGGAAATCCCTGCCTTCCCGCTTTCTGAAGATGAACAGGAGGCCTTTGCGACTCGAAGCGGGCATGAATATCACTAAAAGTACCCGGATGCTTCCGAGCAATTAGGTACCAAAACCCCTCCCTCCAAGACATTGGCGGAACTGGGAATAGCAGCGATTCCCCCAACGCCTGTAGCTACGGAGAAGGTCCAGCAGAAGGAGAAGGAGAAAGAACCTTTACGCCAAGAGGCCCAAAACCCGAGGCAGTCTCGATTCAATCACCCGATTGGGAGAGACAAACCGGGAAATGCAAGCTCTCTACCCCATTTTGACATCATGGCACAGTTGGCTAATATCCCGGCTAGGATAACCCTATACGAGCTGCTGCGTCTTTCCAAGGATACAAGGAAAGCCTTACAAGAGGCCTTGAGCGATTCTGAAGCTTTTCTACCTCGAATCAAGCCGTCGCCTGAAGGACCAGAGCCATCTGCTCAGCATTGCAATCTCGCGGCGCATCATTTTCCATGCATCTCTTTTACCAAAGAAGACATGCAGACGAAGAACTCAAGGCATGATCGGCCCCTATATTTCACCGGGCACATCGGCTCCAGCATGGTCAACCGGATCCAAGTTGATCCGGGTTCCGCTGTTAGCATTATGCCATTCCGATTGATGCATCATCTCGGAATCCCGACAAGTAAATTAGCCTCCACTGGCACTACGATTTACGGATTCAACACCAGCGGGTCTAGGCCCTTGGGGAAGATCCGAATCAAGTGCCAGATCGGGGATCTAAAATCAGAAGTTACTTGCTATGTGATTGATGCAGAAACGTCCTATAACTTACTGTTGGGTCGACCTTGGATCCACGGTAACCTTATAGTTCCGTCAACTCTGCATCAATGCCTCAAGTACGTAGACTCAAATAATGAAGTCAAGACGGTGGTCGCGGATAAGCAACCGTTTAAGGGATTGGAGAACTATTTCACCGATTCCCTTCTATACGGTGCTGAATCCGATACTGAATCACCGGCCCAAGGAACGGACAGCGGAGATGAAGCTGATACCGAAACTGGGCTTGATTACGATGGTGGTTTTGTACTTAACGACATTGTACCCATTGTAATCAATCTTGACGATGATAAATCATCGGAGAATAGTTGTAACTGGCAACTTGCCGAAGAACTATCAATAAACGATGATTTAGAGTATTCGATGTGTCTTGATGAGGTCACTAAAGAGCTCTATGATAACCCTGATTTATATATGCCTCTTCAATCATTTTGTATGACAAAAAAGCAGGTACAAGATCCATGCGGAGCAACACTTGTCATCTCCTCGGGAATAGGGGGTGGAAAAGAAGTCGTCTACGGCAGAGGAAAAGCAGCTCCAACACCTGATCACTTCGTAGAAGAAGAAGATGATGAAGATAAACCTGCCCCTCATCTATTCAGATATGACGCAAAAGCGCGCGATCTAATGGAGAAGCATGTATATGACTTTACACTCGGAGAAGGTCTTTGCTTTGGTCGAGGTCCGCGAGTTCCACCTCGAATGGCCTATGTACCGAAGGGAAAACCCGATGATTATTATCGTCATAAAAGAGGTCTTGGCTATGCCTCCTCATCCGACGACGAATGTTGCTGGCAAATCATCGATCAGATTGCTAACAAAGCTAGAAACGGATGCTCACCCGACTCCTCAGCTTGGGATTCCGACACTAGTCTTGGTGAAATGTTTAAAAAGTTAATGTCGAACATGGTCACGGTCGATCCTACCACAATAGAGGAAGACGACCAGATACCGACATGGGAAGATCTTTGGGTTCATCACCTAAGCATGCAGTACGGTGATAGGTTTGAGCAAAGAGAACCTCCTACCGAAGATCAAGTAGTCCAAGTGAATATGGGAACGGAGGAAAATCCGAAGCCGATATTCATTAGCGACAGTCTCCTGCCCGAAGAGAAAGAAGAGTTAATCTCTCTTATCAGGGAGTACATCGATGTGTTCGCCTGGAATTATGAAGACATGCCAGGGCTCAATCCAAACGTAGCAGTACATCGCCTCAATATTAAGTCGGATGTCAAACCTGTCAAACAACAACAAAGACGGTTTCGTCCGCAAATGATGGAAGCAATCGAGGCCGAAGTTAAGAAGCTTATTGACTCGGGCTTCGTTCGGGAGGAGCAACATCCAGAATGGCTCGCCAATATTGTCCCGGTCCTTAAGAAGAACGGGAAGATCAGGGTCTCTATTGACTTTAGAGACCTCAACACTGCTTGCCCAAAAGATGATTTTCCCCTTCCCATCACGGATGTTATCATCGACAATACGTGCGGGTTCGAGAGGATGTCTTTCATGGATGGTTTCTCTGGTTATAACCAAATAAAGATGCATCCAGAAGATGAAAAGCATACCGCATTCAGAACGCCTCTCGGCGTCTTCTGCTACACAGTTATGCCCTTCGGCTTAAAGAATGCAGGTGCTACATATCAGCGAGCCATGTCAAAGATCTTTCAGGAGCATCTCCGAAAGACTGTCGAATGCTACGTAGATGATTTGGTCGTGAAAAGTCGTGATAAAAAAGATCACATTAAGGACTTGAAGACCATGTTCGACTTGATGCGAGCCCATCAATTGAAGATGAATCCTACCAAGTCTTTCCTCGGAATGTCTAGTGGTAAATTCCTGGGATTCGTCGTCACCACCAAAGGTATTCACATCGATCCTGATAAGGTAAAGGCGATTAATGAATTGCAGCCTCCGAGAAACCTCAAGGAGCTCAGAGGATTGCAAGGGCGATTAGCTTATATTCGTCGGTTCATCTCGAACCTCTCAGGAAAATGCCAACCATTCTCCAAGCTCGCAAAGAAGGGCGTGTCTTTTGTATGGGATGACGCTTGTCAAAAGGCATTCGAGAGTATTAAAGAATATCTCTCGAAACCTCCTGTACTCGTTGCACCGAAATCGGGCAAACCGTTCTTGATTTATGTCAAGGCGACGAGCCACTCATTAAGTGCATTACTTGCACAAGATGACGATAACGGTCATGAGCAGGCAGTATATTATTTGAGCCGAACCATGGTAGGCGCCGAATCTCGATATCCTATGATTGAGAGAGAATGTCTCGCCTTGGTGTTCGCTATTCAGAAGATGCGGCATTATCTGGTCGGGCAGACCATTTACGTCATCTCTAAAGTTAATCCGGTTCGAGTATTCATGACTCAACCGGCGTCAATGAGCTGGCGATTAGCAAAATGGGCCTTACTCTTGTCCCAATACGACTTACATTTCAAACAACAGAAGTCAGTAAAAGGGCAGGTCATCTGTGATCTCCTGGCAGCTAATCCAACTACGGACACCGCCGAGATATATGACGATCTACCCGACGAAGCCCACGAGGTCAACGCAACTTTGCATCAACAAGTATGGCGTTTGTACTTCGATGGCGCTTCCCGAGCAGCTATTGTCACAGGTGTTCCTGGGAGGTCTAAGATTTCTTCCGGAGTGGGAGTTGTCTTAGTTTCCCCAGGAAAACATGTGATGCCTCGAGCCTACTCGCTAACCGAGCCATGCTCGAATAATGTAGCAGAGTATAACGCACTGATCATAGGACTCAACTTCGCTAAGGAGCTGGGGGTTGAGTATCTCGAAGCCTTCGGTGATTCTCAGCTAATAGTCAAGCAAGTCCAAGGAGAATATGAAGTCCGAAGTCAAGATTTAATTCCATACCATAAGATGGCAGTGGAGATAGCGGAATCATTTGAAGGATTCTTTATCGAACATATTCCACGACTACAGAATACTTATGCAGACGCGTTAGCAGCATTGGCCGTATCTCTGGCACAGCCTCCCGAAACAGAGCAGTTTGTTACGGTAAGAACTCACCAACTTCTAATACCGTTTTACAACAGGGACGCCAAGGAAGAAGAGGTTCAAGAGGCGCATGCTACTCAAATCGAGTTCGAACCACGAGATTGGTGTTTCCCCATCATCGACTACGTCTTGCATGGAATCTTGCCAGAAGATGTGAAGGAAAGGGAGTCGATCCGGCGAAGAGCACCAAGATTCTACTATAATACGGAGAATCGAACGCTATACCGCAGGGGGTACGATGGGTTGCTATTGCGTTGCCTATCAACCAAAGAAGCTGAAGAGGTCCTTAGGGAGGCGCACGAAGGAGAGTGTGGCGCACATCAACCTGGTCCCATGCTTTACGATTGCATCAGAAGAATGGGGTATTTTTGGCCTTCCATGATGAGTAATGCGATTGCGTATGCCCGAAAGTGTAATGCATGTCAAATACACGGGAATTATATGCACCAACCTCCGGAGCATCTGCATCCTTCGGTTACGTCATGGCCGTTCGAGACGTAGGGAATGGACATTGTTGGCCCAATAAATCCCCCATCAGTCAAAGGCGACTGGTTCATCTTGGCGATTACCGATTATTTCTCCAAATGGGCTGAAGCAGTTCCACTCAGAGAAGTTAAAACGAGCAAAGTCATTGCATTCATCAAACACCACATCATCTACAGGTATGGTGTTCCAAGACGAATCATACATGACAACGGTCCTCAGTTTGTCAGCAACGCCTTCATAAGGTTCTGCGAAAAGTTTAAAATTCAGGATATCTCGTCGACGGCTTATAATCCCACAGCAAATGGATTAGCTGAAGCCTTCAACAAGACTATCATCAAACTCTTGTCAAAGATCGTGAAAACTAACAAACGAGACTGGAATGACAAGCTTGGCGCAGCTCTATGGGCCTATCGGACCACGGTGCGCACACCAACGGGAGCGACCCCGTATTCACTGGTATACGGATGTGAAGCTGTTCTTCCATTGGAGATCCAAATACCATCTCTTCGGATCGCTCTTTCAACCCAGATGTCGACCGAAGAACAACATCAGAAACGCCTCGAAGAACTCGAGAGGCTTGATGAAGAGCGCCTGGAAGCTCAACAACACATTGAATTTTACCAAGCTAGAATCTCTCGAGCCTTCGACAAAAAGGTTCGACAAAGGAGTTTCAAAGAAGGAGATTTGGTTCTAGCTGTGAAACGGCCTATGATCCTAAACTCCAAGAAGAAGGGTAAATTCGAACCCAAATGGGAAGGACCATTCGTAGTAGAGACAATCTACATTCGAACTCTGAAAGTCAGAATGTCTCTTCTTATTTTCATCAAAATTCTCTAACTCTCATGAGTTATTTTTGTGAGATGAGATCTAATCCTCTGATAGGTTAATCTTTCCTCACCAAACCATCCACTGATCAAATCAAACGACAGTGGATCCACCAACACTTCCATTTGCCAGTCATTAGCATTTCTCAGACTCAATATGTTAGGTCATGATCACCTAGCATTAAAGTCTCCCTTTGAGTGATAATACGAGTTGGCACTTTCTTTGCTACCCGTATTCCACTTTCTTTGCTTTCTGGTCAAACCTATAAAAGTTAGGGCCAAAGCCAAAATCCCCTCTCGATTCTTTCCTCACCAAACCATCCGCTGATCAAATCAAACGACAGTGGACCCACCAACATTTCCATCTGCCAGTCATTGGCTCATCTCAAACTCCAGTTTGGTCAAACCTTCCTACAGTTAGGACCAAAGCCAAATTCCTCTCTCGATTCTTTCCAATGAACGAGAGGTCCACTTGGAACAGTCAAACCTATAAAAGTTAGGATTGTTTCCGATCTCGCTTAGTCAAGCCTACACATAGTCAAGACTAAAGTCGAGTCACTCCTTTTCGATAAACGAAAATCCACCTTTGTCCCCTTTTCCACCAAACCTATAAAAGTTAGGGTTGAAATTGGGTCTTCTCCTCAATGAATGAGGGGTTCTTTGGGTTCAAATGACCAATCCTATAAAAGGTAGTGTCGTTCGAACCTTTCCGATTCTCGGAGTGGAGATCCCACTCTTAGTTTCATCCTGCAGGATTCTGGGGGTGGAGATCCCACCTCGAGTTTCCTTTCCGCTTGAAGATAGAATACAAAATTCTTCCTCTTCAGCACCGGGAGATAGAATATAAAATTCTTCCTCTCCCATGTCCTTTCCAACTAAAGATAGAATATAAAATTCTTCCTCTTTGGCACCAGGAGATAGAATATAAAATTCTTCCTCTCCTGTTTCTTTTCCAGTTGAAGGTAGAATATAAAATTTTTCCTCTTCAGCACCGGGAGATAGAATATAAAATTCTTCCTCTTCCGTGTCTAGTCTGTCTTTGCTTTTAGAATAGACACGACTTCCAATCCGGGCACTCGATGCACGGGGAATTTTATCCCGAAGCCTAAGTAGGGATAAGCCAACGCCTAACACGCGTTGCCGGGTAGTCTATTCCCGTGAGAAAGACGAAGCCTATGTATTCAAAATCATAGCACAAAGCCTTAGAGAGTTTACTCTCTTAGCACAACGTTACATGTGAGACGGGTTTAATAATTCACATGCTAGTCCGATTTCAAACGGTGATCGGTAAAGACATATCAAACCCGTTGAGGGCTGGGGGTTTGCCAAAAATCCCACAAACGTGTCATCCAGAATAAATGCAGAAAAATCATAAAAGAAGCAAATGCGGAGTTTCTATTAATAGATCAAGTCAAAAGCATACAACAAAGAGCTCGTTAGCCCGAAGGCAACTGACGGCTAATAATATGAGACTTTAAGCTAAAAAGTCTATCTGCGTAACTCCGCTCAAGTCCCGCCTGCAGATCAGCTCGGGCAGATTCCTCAGAATGGCTCAAAATCTCCGCGGCCTCGCTCTTTAGCTTCATCAATCTCTCCTGGGAAGATCCTAGCTTCTCGAGTGCCTGTTCCCGAGAACGCTCTAGTCTAGCCAGGTCATCTGCAATGAGGGCAGCAGATTCCTCGGCGTGCTTCAAAGCCTCCTTCAACCTAGTCACCTCCTCGCGACTCGAGTCCAAGGAGCAGAGTAGCTCAGCTCTATCCGTATCTTTCCTCGCTACGGTAGCCACCAGCTGCGCAACGGAACTCTCATGTGACTGAAGCTCGCATCCGATGGAAGATCTCAGGTCACGCCACTGTGCCATCCTATGCTCCAACTGAGAGGACACGAAAGAAGAAGCCCCGGTAACCTCCAGTTCCTTCAACTCTCGTATCTCTGACTCGTATAGGGAAGATCGAGATCCTACAAGCAACAACATAGAAGCTCAGCGGATTATCGAATACGATAAGGAAAGTCAAAAGGCAAGTTCTGAGCATACCAACGCCAGCGGATGTCCCCTCGGGTTAAGGTCCGACAGGCTCTGAGACAGCAGCAGAAGAGGGCATATCAGCCCCTGCAGGCGGATTACTCGCACCACTCGGCAAAGGCGGGGAGGCACCATTGCTATGAAGGCTTTCAGCCCTGGGAACTGTAGTGGTATCAGGCCCAACGCCCGGTCCTACAGTGACACTTCTATGTTAGGCAAAGGGAAATTTGGACAAATAAGGAGAATTGGGACAAGAAGATCGTATGCATACCTGCAACCTCCCTGTCCTCAGATGCAGCCGGAATGCCAAGAGTCATAAGAGTATCGGCCCAAGCGGCTGGTCCTATGGTGACACCCTCTTATTAGTCAAAATGAAAATTTAGACAAATAAGAAGGATTGGGATAGTAAAGTCATCTGCATACCTGTAGATCCATCATCCGTAGGCATCTGAGGAATGCCAGGAGTCATACGAGAATCAGTCCCAGTGGCTGGTCCTATGATTGCACTCATATATTAGTCGAAAGTCAGATGAACATAGAAAAGTACGATATCCCTAAGTCGTATGTGTATCGGCGAGTCCGTCACTCCGAGGCAAGCTGGATATGCCAGGGATCGATATCGGACTAACCCTAATGGTTGGCGCTGCAATAATTAATCATTCGTTAGCCAGATGAAAAATCAGGCAAGAGGAAGGGAACCAGATGTATACCGATGGGTGAATCATTCCCAAAGAATGGTCTCTCGGTTCCTCTGGAAGTCTGCTCAGCCAGCATGTCAGCTAATAAGCCGGCATCGGGCTTCGAGAAGCTTGGCCTTTCCATCGCGACATCTGCAGGGTAACCTGAATGTTGAAAGATGAGGAAAGCTCGAAAAAAAATACTTGCAGCAAGAACGGAAGATCTTCCTTCCCCGAGCTGGCGGCTCATGATCGTCAACTGTCCTACCTAAAGTGACAATGGTCATTTCATTAAACAAACAAGAGCTGTCGTTTATACCAATTAGAATGGAGAAGGAAAATCGAAGAAACGGGACAAACCGGTATCGAGATCCCCTCCGTCGGTATCTGCATCCACATATTCTTCCTCGGAGGTCTCGTCCTCGTCACCCGTAGGAAGGAGCTCTTCATCATCTGTAAGAAGAGATTTGGCATGCCCCTTTCTCCGCTTCTGAGCGACCTCAGCCCTGCGACCAGCCATCATAGCAGCCCGGACTGAGTACTCGGACTGTAACTCTGAGAGGCTCTTAACACTGATGGATTCATAGGCGGAAAGGAACCACTTGCAGCTGAGGAAAGTGGTCAGCGGCTTACGCCTATATGAAGGGAGAGCAAAATGGGCTCCAGTGCAACCCACCATCGTCCCCAGCCACGCTCGTACGCCATCAATCAATCCTCCCTTAACCTGCAGGCTACGGCTCGGATTCCCGACATACAGTTGGTCATAGCCGAACTGGCGAGCAAAGTGGAAAGGGAGATAAGGCTCTATGTGGCATCGGTCCTTCACCCGGAGGACAAGATACCCAATGCGGATGTTCACTAGCCACCGGAAGCAACCAGCGTCAAGAACGGTCCGATCACTTCTAGGTTTCTCCTCATCAATCAGCACGTCGCCATAGCGACCTGAAAAGTGAGGGAAGCACTTAAAGAACTCCCAGCTCTTGCGGACTCGAAGCTCTCGTTGAACATCGCTAAACTTATTCCCGAGCCATCTGCTCTTCTCCAATAGCTGCATGAAAGGGACGGGGATGTCAACAACGCTGGGCGCCGACATCAAGTCGGGGCGGTGGAGAACGAGCCACGCCATCAGATATGCGTAAGGGAGCTCGACCTTCGGACAAACGAGCTCAGCTGATGGTTCAGAACCCATATGTGTGAAACTGCTAACTAAACACCTGAGCCCACAGTGGATGCTAGCAACCATTGCTGGGAGAAGGGAAAGCTCTCTCCCGTAAGCTAGCTGAACTGCAGGAAAGAGCACCTTAATGGGTAGAGCGTCCGAAGGCTGGTGCGGGACAACACATTTCTTCAACCAAAGGGCAAGATAGCCTGCTAATATAGTCCGGGGCCCAATGGACTTCTGTGCCCGGCAGAGAAAAGAGCGAAACTTGGTCCCCGCGGGAAAAGCTCCCTCAGCACTGGCGATAGTGTAAGATTGAGCCTCAGCCTTCTCCAGCAACTCATTAATCGCAGAAGGGGTCAATATGTCTAACAACTGTTTCAAACTGACCTGCCTCTTCCTCTTCGCTTGAGGAGAAGTCTGAAGCAAGGAGGTGTGATAATGACAGGTAAGATCCCAGAGAGTGTCGTACATGTCGGGAGTATCTTTCTTCATACACTCCAGCTGCTGGTTCAAGGGAAAATACTCCTGATACGGACAATCCCCCATCGGAAGACCCGAAACATAATGCATCTCATGCAAAGCTAACCCTAGCTCACCACCACTGGTCAGAAAGGTGTTGCTATCAGGCATGTAGGTCTCCAGCATACGGACAGTCCCCCATCGGAAGACCCGAAACATAATGCATCTCGTGCAAGGCCAACCCTAGCTCACCTCCGCTGGTCAGGAAGGTGTTGCTATCGGGCATATAAGTCTCCAGCAAAGCCAAGAAATGGCGACAGCTGACTGGGATTCCGTACATTGTGGCTCGTATGGGCGCATACACCCCACTGCTCTTCAGATCCCTCTCCCAGCGCGTTAAGACGAAACCAGTCATGCGCGCCCACCACCCTTTGGCTAGCGAGGAAGCCCAACCGTAACATCTGTATTCTGGTATAGGTAACCGTCTCCCCAGAAGAGCTAGACGATTACTCACGGTAGGAGCAGCTGCTGACACCTCGCCTGGGGGTGCGGTGTTAAGACCCATGATCCCGGGTCGAAGACCACGAACGTCATGATACCCGTTAGAGCCGGGGGTCTTATGGTGAGTGGCATATCCACACTGAACTCGCTCAGCATCTTCAGTAAGGTGCCAAGACATCTGTCGCTCCACGGCTTGCCCCTTCAAGTGACTGCCCTTCAAGTGACTGAAAGAATATTGGCGTGGAATCGAGGGGATGTACAAACAAGCTCCCCCGTCAAGAGTCAGCCAATGCTCCTCGCCAAGGGTCAGCGTAGCAGGATCCTCGGCATGATCTCCAAACAGGAAACTCGGCTTCTTTAAAGCCCGAGTAGAGGTAGAATCCGGGGTGAAGGAGGCATCTGTAATAAGCTGGCGCAAGCAATGGCGCCCTCCTTCCCGTATCAAGCGGCAAGAGTCGTCTGAGCGATCCCCGTCGAACCGGGGAAGTGGGCTAACAGCCAGGAAGGCTACCCGCGGGAAATTCCACTGCAATAAAGCGTAAGGGTGGAGTCAGAAAATTCATAAGAAGAATGATAAGCTCATTCACGGAATAATTGGAGAGACGATTTTGAGTGTCCTACACTGGAAGAACGGTATGCATCATCACGTGAATAACGTGGTGACATACACCGACCTATAAGGCGTAGGACGACACAAAATCGCCCCAATATACCAGAAGACTTGAATTGGCTAAGCAAGACAAGTCTGAAACCTTAACCCCCGCGAAGAGGGGTATCGGTTCTTCCTTCATGACCCGCGAAGAGGTCAATCCGGGATACAGAAAATATAAATTCTCACCCCCGAAGAAAAAGGCTGCGGGGGAAGACATCGCGGGAACCTCTTCCTCACTATGCTGTGAATGAGAACGACTCCTACAAGGTCGAGATCAGCGCGGAGACATTGAAAATCTGCAACGAAAAGCAGCAAGTCAGGTACAATCTGAAATATGAATACACGAAATTTAAAAGGGAAATTAAGAACTTTAATTAAAATCCTATACATAAATAGGGTTTCATAATTGAAGTCTAGTTAAACCTACAAATTTCGTGCAAGCGAAACAATGATTGTCACCTTTCGCGGTGAATTTTGGTGAAATACCCAGAATACCCTTCGTGTTCAAGGCCAAAATTCAGGTCAAAGACACGCCCGGGTTGGGTCATGGTCATCATATCTGATCATATAGCACCTCCCGATACCCCACAATTTTGGTTAATTTTACAAATAAACCCTTTTGTAGAATTTAACCAATTTTGCAAATAAAACCCTCAATGGGGTATGGTCTTTTTGCATGAAACACCCATCCAAATTGTTACCAAAGGGGTATGAAATCCAAGCCTCAAAATTTCAGTTCCATCTTTGCATAAAAGCCCCCCACAAATTTTCGGCCATAGTCCCATTTTGCAAATAAACCCCCCAAATTTCGGCCATATTGCCTCTTTTGCATAAAACCCCCCAAAGCATTGTGCATACACAACCCCTTTGCCTACTACAAGAGTAAAGATGCAATCTTTATCAAAAAATGAGAGGATTGTGAAGGGGAGCTTACCCAAATCAAGAGGCTTGAAAACCCTAATTCCAAGGGCCAAGACTTGAGCTTGAAGGTGGAGGAAGAAACCTTAGCTTGAAAGGAGGAAATTTCGGCCAAAGGATGAACACAAAAATCCGAAAATATTTAATGGGTTTTAACTCCTTGAAGGAGAGGAACAATGGTGGAAAGATGAAAGGAAGAAGAAGAAGTTTGAGAGGGATTCTCTTTTGAATTCTCTTTTGAAAAGAGGGGGAAAAACAAAAGGGGAAACAAATTCAAACAAGAAGGAAAACAAAAGAGGGGGAAACAAAAGGGGAAACAAACAAAAGGAGGAAAAAGACAAAAAAAAGAAAGAGAGGGGAGAGGGGGTGTCTCGGCCCCAAAACCGAGACACCCCCGGGTGTTTCGGGTCCCGTTTTGTCCCTGTACGCCCATTTCAGACCCAAATACGCCCGCTTTCGTCGGCTATTGGATGTTTTGATGAAAATCAACACCAATCAATGTTTGACGATTCGAAACCCTAAGGGTCCACGCCGGTCAACGCGTAACCCTAGGTCAACGCCAGTGCGTTGCGACCGTCAACGCAGGTCAACGCGTAACCCTAGGTCAATGCCAGTCAACGCGTTGCGACAAAAGTCAACGTTCGAGGATTCAAAATCCACACCAATCAGCGTTCGACGATTCAAAACCCTAGGGTCAACGCCGGTCAACGCGTAACCCTAGGTCAACGCCAGTCAATGCGTTGCAATCAGATCAACGTTCGACGATTCAAAACCCTAAGGGTCCACGCCGGTCAACGCGTAACCCTAGGTCAACGTCAGTCAACGCGTTGCGACAAAAGTCAACGTTTGACGATTCGAAACCCTAAGGGTCAACGCCGGTCAACGCGTAACCCTAGGTCAACGCCAGTCAACGCGTTTCGACAAAAGTCAACGTTCGACGATTCAAAGCCCTAAGGGTCCACGCCGGTCAACGCGTAACCCTAGGTCAACGCTGGTCAACGCGTTGCGACAAAAAGTCAACACGCGGTGGTCCGAAACCCTAAGCCAGCACAATGTGGCGGAGGTAGTTCAAAGTCAACTCAATGACACGAGCCAAACTCAATCCATCAGCTACAAACTCGAGACTCCGACGACGGCCAAGCGATAAACGCAGTGCCGGAAGAACTTCGGCTATTCGTCAAAGCATCGAATAGACCGAAAATCGAAGGAGCCAAGAGTTGAAGCTAACTACAGGTCCTTACGCCGACTGAATGCCAGACCAATCACATCCAAAGTATTCCAGCCTCATCTATAAAAGAAACGAGTCCGGAACACTTTGGAGGGGGTATCTGTAGGCATCGAAAATTGCCTATAGGTCTCCACAAACAGTTCAGTGTTAAAGAGCAACGATGAACGTCACTATCCGATCCACAAGAGTCCAATTGACGTCGATGAACGGTTGAAGTGAATCGACGAACTACGTGAGCTGACAGGATTTCGGAACAACCAAGACCCGGACCAATCGGAAACCCGGCGGTGTTCACAAAAAGGACAACGCCCTTCGTGCCTCACACCCTAGGGGTGTCTCGGATTTTTGGAGACACCCCAAGGGTGTCCCAGATCTGTGCGGACACCCCTGGGGTGTCCTAGATCTGTGCAGACGCCCCCCCCTCTTGGTTTCCTATAAATAGGACCCCCTTACCTCATTTGGAAGGATCTGGATTTTTGGAGAGCCTTGGCGAAGCCCTGCTGCAGCAAAGAGTGGTCGAGCGCTTCAACCAAGGAGGAGAGGTCTACATCAGTCTTCATCACCCATTCCCCGTCTGATCCTTAGTATTAGCCCTTGGCGTTAATACTAAGAAGAGCTGATATCTCTCTTTAGCCGAGATTGACGCTTTAAGCTTCTAGATCTCACGCGGATCGACGAAGCTCTGTCTGATTTTTCTGGATCAGAAGTTTCTAGATCTCACGCGGATCGACGAAGCTCTGTCCGATTTATCCGGACCAGATCTGATTGCCCCGGTAGTCCACGGATATTGACATCCCCGTCACATGCCAAAGACCCACGCAAGCGAGACCGCACCAAAACGGGATCTCGTGTTTATTTTTCTCCAGATCGTCCAAATATCTTACTAACCTCACAAGTAGTTACGTTGTGTCCCAACATATACAAAAAATTTGCAACTTGTTCCTTAATAGCAACTCTTTGAGTTCGTTTAAGCCTTTCATCTCTCTCTAATATTCCACATAATTGATGAAAAGCCGGTAGATTCATTCGGATCATTTCTCTATATACAACCCTTTGTGATAATATTTTTCGCACCATATTAGTTACTTTTCTAGGCTCTTGGGGTTCACTATTTATTCTCCTTCTATTTTCTCTTTGTTGTATGAACCAATAAGCAATCACACAAAGAACATATCCAATTGCACAATGACATGCATGTCGAAATTTAACCCATGCTTCCTCCATTATCTATGTGAGGATATGAAAAAAACACAATTAGGATAGAAAATTAAGAATATTTAATTATACACAAACTAGTGATAAATTTAGAAGCTCTTATTACAATACACAAATTAGCTAAACATGCAATTGTTTTTTTTAAACGCCCCGGAAATTTCCACTAGCGAATGGTTTAGTGATTGTCCCGTCAACTAATCGTTGTAAATTTTAATACTCTTTTATAACACTACTTGATCTGGAATGTAAATTTCAATACTCTTTTATAACACATTACACATATTACACATATAGTCATTCCTTAAATCACCCTATTTGAACAAGACAGTTTTCTTTAATGGTAAATCTGGGATGGTTTTAAAACCACAGTATGATTTCATACATATGGGGACATTGGAGTTCTCTTATGATTATTCTCTTACCTTGAGCAATAAAGGAATTATGGTGTAGATGTCAACTCGTGAAATTGTACCAGTTTTAAGTAGACACTGTTAAGAGGGTGATGAAGATAATGGAAGTATATATTTCAATTTTTAATGGAACTATTTTTATTATCACACGACTTGTTTCAGAGTCACTTTAATGTTATCATGTTCAAACGTGCTGCAAAATGTCAATCAGTAGTATGTTATGTTTTAGATATGAGATGAAAGAAGTAATTCCTTAAGAGTATATGCAGCAACAATTGGTTTAAAATTAACAGAGCCTAGTTATATAACAAGCAAGTTCAACAATGGAATCATCTTATAAGTATTTTCCGGGAAAAGAAGGAGCTAACTGAAACAATGGAATCATCGTATAACAGAATCTGTCTAAAAATATTCAGAAGCAAAATTGTGTGTAATCGAAGAGAAATAGAGATAAAGCTCAAACCTGAAGGATCAACGTCGACGAGGCTGGATGATGGAGGGGGCAGGGAGTGAGACCGCCGGGAGAGAGAGCTCGCATGGAGAGAGACAGTCAGGAGAGAGCGCACGCGGGAAGAGAGAGCGTGGAGAGAGGAAGGCGGCTGCAGAAAATAGAAAGAGATGGGAGAAAGGGATGTATGGTAGTTAGGGTTTACAAAATTACATCACAACCCTTGATTTATTTTGATGAAGGACAAGATGGTCATAAAAAATTACTGACAGTTTCACCATTTTTGTTTCCCTCCTCTACCGCCCAAATGGGGGGGGGGATTTCTCCCTCTAATTTTTCTTCCTTCCCCCTCTCTACCCTCTTAAAAAAACTCCCAAATAAGGTTAAAATTATATTTCTCTTCCTCTCCCCCTCTCTACCTCCATCCAAACAGGCTGGAAGTGAAAGAGGGAAATCAAGGGGAGGAGAATGAGAGAGAGAGAGAGAGAGAGAGAGAGAGAGAGAGAGAGAGGAGAGGTGTAATGCTAGAGAAGAGAGATTGAGGAGAGGTGTAATACTAGAGAAGGAAAGAATAAGGAGAGGGAGCATGAGAAGGGTGGTTATGTTGTGCGCGGAAGCCACTTGTTGTGCGCCGAGGAACCAAACCAAACACCGAGAGAGAAGGCAACTCAAATCAAACAATAATGACAAAAACTCAAACACAAAGTTTAACATGGTTCGACAAATTGCCTACGTCCACGGGGCAAGAAGGAGAGGGGTTTTCACTATAGAGAAAGAGAGTACAAAGTAGAGATTACAAGATCACTCAAACTAACCTCTCAAACAAAACCCTCAAATCTCTCACGAAAACCTCAAACAATTTGCTCAGAAAAGAACTCTCTTTTTTGTGCTCAAATCTCTCCTTCAAGCTACCCCAAAAAAGTGATCAATATGATCTAATAAACCCTAAACAAATCATGTTCTTATTTATATAAAACAAGAAACCCAAATAGTATAGGAAACCGAAGCAGGCCCAAACCCGATTCGCGGTTGACCGCCTAACCCATCACGATAGACCAGATCCAACGACCGAAACCAAAAAACACTAGAGGGTTTTGCCAGTCGACCGTCATGCCACTTGTGATCGACCGCGAAAAGTCCAGAGACTTTCCCTCTGTTGTGCAAGTTTGCGGTCGACCGCAGCGCCACTCACGGTCGACCGTACAACATCCAAAGTGTTCCCTACTTTAAAAAATCCGAACTTCGTCGCTGTGTCGCCAATTCTACAATTCTTCACCTTGGCGAAGTCTTCCCAAAACTGAACCGACACCAACCAAACCAAATGTCCTACTTATTGCGTCCAGTACGAAGTGAAACAAAATCACAACAATGGACTCAATCCACAATAATTCGAGACCCAAATGAGAATGCAGACACTCTCCAAACGTCTGTATCTACCCATCAAATCGGCTGCATCATAAATGACTGCCTACGTATCCTCTTGCCAAAGGAATCAAGCATTCACGTAGTTTCCCAAATGACCTTCAAAGGCCCTTAATCAAACAGAAAAGTTCTCAACTCTTCACCAACAAATATGTGGCTGATAGCTCTCCAAATTGCCCCAAAGTGAAACAAATCAAACACCTCAACCTAAGGTGAACCAATGGTCGTATCCAAATCATATCCACCAGCTGCATTCGAATAAACCAACTCATCATCTGCATCCAACTTCAAATGATCCCCTAACGGTGTAACCTCAGCTGGAATCCCAAATGATGCAGTATGATCTGGAGTATGTGGAGTAATCTCTACCCAATGTGGAGTAGCGTCACTCTCCACCCACTGTGATACATCTAAGATCTGTCCAAAACTCTCCACTTGCTGAGAGTCAATTAGCTCTATCACCGAAGCCTCAACTAAAATGACACTTTCAAACCAAACATCCAATGGAGTTTTACCTCCAATCGTAGTAGTCGACAACCTATGACCAAGATGACCTAAATATGTCGAAGCCTCAACACCAGAATCAATGCTCGACATCAAATGCTGGTCCTCCTCTAACAAGGAATAGCTCACCAAATCTGCCATCTTATCTCGTTGTCCTAAGATTTCTTTTCTACCAAAATGTCTTAAAATATCGTGAGCTCAGCTCAAATGCAGAAATAGGTCCCTCTTGTACCTCCCACCAAAATCAGAATGAAGTACCTTCACCTTTCTGCCAATCTCACACTTTTTCAATCTGTTGGAGACTACTAAGACTTTATCTAATCGTGATTTGGTTGCAACCCTAGCATGCCTAGAATAGCCACCAACAAAGAAAACCAAACATTTATTACCTCTCAATGATGCCTCCTTGGAAGGCCCCTAAATACCCACGTGAACTCCATCGAAAAGACCCTTCGTGCGGTGAATAGAGGTGTCAAACTTCACCTTGGTCTTCACATCAAAATGTTCACTGGACTTCAAATTGCAGGTCGATATACCCTTTTTCAAATCAATACTGGAATGATCAAGCCTCAAATACCGTAGTCTAGTCGAACAAATAGAAATCGTCAGCTCTCTGTTTGCGTCGAAAATTGATGTATTTATTGCGGTATTCATTACAACTTTAGTCGTTACAATGAAAACAAAAAAAAGATAGTCTTTTTATAAGACTTTTACACAATGAAAATAAAAGTTTACAACTCTCGTCAAAACAAACGCAGGGAGATCGTTTATCGGTCTTCTGCTTGTGCGGGATCTTTGCCTATGCCGGGGTTTATCCGTGGACCACCTTTGATTAGATCCGGTTACTGAAAAATTAGGCAGAGCTTCACCTTCACAGAGGGAATGTTTGATTTGAAGCGCTGAAATCGACCAAGCGAAATCAGGACTTTTCTCGAGATTAAGACCAAGCCTAATCTCAAGAAAATAGGGGAAACGGGCGTTGGATCTCTCAAACTCCCCTTTTTTATACCGAAGAACTCGCCAAGATTTGTCAATCCCCGCTAAAATTCGTGCTCCTTTGACTCCTCAATCCGGCAGCACCTCGTCCTCTTGATAATAACTCCGCCCCGCTGAAAGGAGGCCCTAAGCTTGTATTTATAGGGCTCCGGATGCAGGTTTTGGGATAAGAATGATGGATTCCTCCTTATCTTTAGTTAATAACTAATTAACTACGTTTGGGGATGATATCAGATCAGTTGGGATGCTCAGGAACCAACAAATCCCGAGAAAAACCATAAAAAATATCCAAAACGCGTTTTGGGCTCCGGACTGCGCGGCGCGGGTCAGTTAGATCCGACACACGCTTGCGCGGGTCGGTCACATCCGACTCATGCTTGCGCGGGTCGGATCGAATCCGACCCGTGCTTGCGCGGGTCGGATCCAGTCCGACCCGCGCTTGCGCGAGTCGGTCTGTTCCGTCACGCGCTGGCGCGGATCCGTCGCTTCTGCCGAACTTGTACGTTTCTTGACTTTTTCGGGACTTGTAGTTTCTCCCGTTTCGTGTAATTGATTATCTTGTTGACTTGCACGATTTGCTAACTTGCTTCATGCGCTCATTAGCTTCTTTACGACACTTGGAGTTGATTGACGCACGTAAGCTACTTGACGCGCGCGTGTTGATTGACGCACGCGAGTTGATTGACGCGTACGTGTTGATTGACGCACGCGGACCACTTGGTTCGTCGTTTCACTTCATGTGCTTATCGACAACAGATAATCCTCTTAGACTCGGATAACGACGTTCGTTGTCTTCTCTCCGTCTCGAGCTGTATTCAGGGACCAATAGGTAATTTTTGATGCCTACACTCTCTACCTGACACCATATTCCTAATCAAATAGTATAGGTTATTCTTCCTGACGTCCTTCATCAAAATACGAGAGTCTTCCACATCTCGAGAATCATGTCCTCGATACGAACTCTAAAACCCTCTCCATCCAAAGCTTTAATCGAGATCAAGTTCTTCCTCAAAGAAGGAACATATTTTACCCCATGTAACTCTCTAACTGTCCCGTCATACATCTTGATGTGAATTCTTCCTATTCTAAGGATCTGACTGAAGGATATCGTGCTATATCTACATGCATAATACACAGCGGAAGACATGTATGTACAAAAATACTAAGCATGTAGAGAGCATGAAATATTCATATGGATCGTCTAATTAAATCTAACATGATCCTTATTATTAAGTGAGCATACAAGAGTTAGAAAGTCATAATTTTATAACGTGATTCGATGAAAGATCGAATAACCCCTAGCTCTTGCTCCTTGTAGTAGAAAATCTCCTCGTAGTGGATCTCCAAGTCTTCAAGTGAGCTTGATAAAAAGGGAGTCTTCTTAAGACACAAGGCAAGATATCCACCCTGGGGTTATTAAAATCCTACTACTTCCTCTTGCTTAAAGATTGCTAAAGTTTAGTAAGAGGAGAGCTCTCTTTTATTCTCTTATGGAAAAAAACACTTAGCCAATTTTTAATTAACCTTTCCATAAGAAAAAGAGCTCATATTTATAGAGTAAAATGTGTTCATGATATGAATGACTCATCCTATGAGTCATGCAATGAATCATCAAAAATTAATGATTAATCAAGTGAGTCATGCAATGAATCATCTTATGAATCATTACATTTCAAAACCATGTGCTAATAAACCATGTGCTCAAACCATACCACTAAGTGACTCATCTCATGACTCATTATACATGGTATGTGTATTTCATAAATGAGAATACCAAATTATTATCACTAATACAGTATTTCATAAATACGGTATATAGTATTATTCCAATCTTTAACTAATTAGTCACTATATGACCAAATAAATCAAGAGTTGACCAAAAGTCAACTGTTGACCAAAAAGTCAACTAGTTGACTAAAAGTTAACTTTATGGGAAAAATACTGGAATTCATTTCCTAAGCACATAGCATTCCGATTTTACCGATATACATAACCGTTTATGTGTATCCGGAAGAAATCATATATGCGTATCAATCATACGCATCACTCCATAAATTGTGTTTCATAGGATTCAAGTACGCGCTTGGTGTGACTCTAGGGCCCAACTTAAAAAACTCGGTAGTGGATCATATCCATAAGTACAACAGAGGTGCTAGCTACACATGAAGACCACCCGGGTATAAGTTGTGATAAAGGTCTGCAAGATGCTTATCCAATTTTATCAGGACCACTCAATGATAATACCGTACAGTCCGGTCTCTTCGTCAAACCATGTCAAACTATTGAGCCTAGGGTATGGCAAACTGTCAAACCCTAATAGCTTGATTAGTGTTTATTGATATTAAACTCATAACCTATAAGATCAAACTGACACTCAGTTTATCTTATTTACCTTGGCCAAGGATTTCCAGGCTATAGTTATATCAAACAATCTTATGACATCAACCCCTATACTGGGAGAGACGAATCCCTTCTTGGCATCTCAATATCTACTTATGTCTCGGGATGTACCCAATAAGAACCGTTATGCACAATTCAATAAGAACTGTGGTTAGGTAAAAGTCTAAATACATCTTAACTGACATATAAGATATTGCACTCATGCCTCAGGTCAAGAGACTACTATGTACTATACCACTTGAGAACTTCTATTTGACAGTTAAGTATATTACCAACTAGATGTTCTCGGCGAGTCGTTCAGTCAACTTATTCACTAATGAGTCACCTGTATACTGTATCTTGATGTCTCACATCAATGATCTAAGAGATTGATCATCTCCTTCAAAAGGAAAAATAAAGCATACACTAGTCTAAACCAAAGTGATGATGTCCTATCTCAACACTTCATCAACTAGGAACATTTTAGAATATATGTTACCGACTAATCAGATCTCTTCATTACGATCACTATCCGAAATGTCTAATAGTCTAGTATTTATTCTAAGGACATTATCTGTATTTTTAGAACATCAGATAAATCTGACCAAAATAGCATACTATCATTTTGAACAAGGATGTTATATACATATAGATCCTGTTATAATATACAATAATTGCCTGTAGGGCACCTATATCTAACACTGACATGCACGGTTGTTACCCATGTATACCACACCACTCTTCATCTTCTAAAAATTAGCGAATTATTCCCTTCTAGGGCACACATGATAGGTTGCACCACTATCCAACATGCACTCGGATTCCTCCAAATAGTAACATGTGGGACTGATAGAAAGCGAATAAACAAATGAGTCAGAAAGATTATCATCCGATATAATGATGTTCTCTTCTGATGATGATTGCTTCCCTTTTCCCTTCTGCTTATTCTTCATCCAATCAATGAGTTTTGAACAATCTTTCTTCCAATGACTAGTCTCTTTACAACAAGCACATTGATCATTGCTAACTGTAGGATGTCCTACTCTAGACTGTGACTTCTCATTCTTCCGGTTTGGATTCTTCCCTCTTGCGATCAATGCCTCTGTTGTTATGTTACTTGTAGACTCTTTATCTTTCTTTCGAAGCTGATAATTCACAAGTGTAGCGGTGACCTCACTATACAAAAGGGACGTCTTCCCATTAATTAGGGTAAGAACAAATGTCTCATATTCCTCATCTGGAAAGAAACTCAACAATAACAAAACTTTATCCTCATCCTCTATCATAATATCCACATTCACTAAATCCGTAAGAAGCTTTGTGTAGTGATTCATGTGATCACCAATGGAGGTTCCCTTCTTCAATTAGAAGTGATAAAGCCTCCTCTTCAAATGCAAGCGATTTTCCACACCCTTGGTCATATACTTGCTCTCAAGGGTCTCTCAAATCTTCTTAGCCGAAGTCTCATTCATCATATCATACTTTAAATCTTGAGTCAAATAAGACCTAATCACACCACACGTCGTTCTGTTCATCTTCTTCCAAATCTTCTCATCACTATCATCTAGCTTGCCATCCAATTTCAAAGTATCTTCCAAATTTTGCGTGTTCACCGCATCCAAAACCTCACATATTCATAATCCAAAATTGTTCATGCCATTAAACTTCTTCATATCTATCTTCCTAGAGTGGATATTCAAATTTTGAATGGTCTTCGCGCTAGAAGCACCACCCTCAACACCCGAAGTACTTTATTTTCTAGTCATTTTTCTCAACACACCAACAACCAATGCGGAACAAACAGAAGAATAGATCCAAAACTAAAAAAAGATAGAATTTTTACTAAAAAGATTATACCTTTAACTCCAAACGAAGCCCTAGCCGAACTTCTAAAGTGATCTACTCCTCCAAATAGCCCAAGTGTAGCACGAGCTCTGATACTACTTGTTGGGCTTTGATACCACTTGTTGTGTGTAAAAACCACTTGTTGTGTGTGAAAACCACTTATTGTGCACCGAGGAACAAACCAAACACTGAGAGAGAAGACAACTCAAATCAAACAATAATAGCACAAACTCAAACACAAAGTTTAACGTGGTTCGGCAAATTGCCTACGTCCACAGGGCAAGAAGGGGAGGGGTTTTTATTATAGAGAAAGAGAGTACAAAATAGGGATTACAAGATCACTCAAACTAACCTCTCAAACAAAACCCTCAAATCTCTCACGAAACCCTCAAACAATTTGCTAAAAAAAAACTCTCTTTTTTGTACTCAAATCTCTCCTTCAAGCTACCTCAAAAAATGATCAATATGATCCAATAAAGCCTAAACAAATCATGTTCATATTTATATAAAATAGAAAACCTAAACAGTGCAGGAAACCAAAGCAGGCCTAGACCCGACTCGCGGTCGACCGCCGAACCCATCGCGATCAACCGGATCCAATGACCGAAACCAAAAAAAACACTACAGGGTTTTGCCGGTCAACTGCCGCGCCACTTGTGGTCGACCACAAAAAGTCCAGAGACTTTTCTTGTGTTGTGCATGTTCATGGTCGACCGCATCGTCACTCGCGGTCGACCGTGCAGCATCCAAAATGTTCTCTGCTTCAAAAAATCTTAACTTCATCGCTGTGTCGCCAATTCTACAGGTTGGGGATTGGGAGTGGAGGGGAGATAATGGGAAATGTGTGTATGTGTGTGTATATATATAGGGAGAAAGGAGGGTGAGGGTGGGAGTGAACGTGGGCCTATTCTAACCATGGATCAAACCGACCCAATTTGCCTAGGGTTAAGACTAGGTCTGACCCACAGTTGGTCAGGCCAATTGGGCCCGTGATATATGCGACCTGGACCGGACTAGGTTCGGTTCTAAACCCGTAGATAAAGAAGTAGGCTCGGCTCACATCTGATCCGACTCACACCATTCCCGGCCCAGCCTGTCCCGGCTAGCCTAAAGTGATAGTTTTATTTTCCTTAGAAAGTTCTAGCCCAACTAATTATATGTTTAAAGTTTATTCAACCCAACAAAACTTATTTTTTATTCATGTTAGCTCAGCCCAACAATCAGCCCATCACATTAAAATGTATAAATTATTGTGAACCTTTTATTCTTTGAGATAACTACATTATTAATTATAAAGTTATAGGGTTTAAACTTTGCAAAAAGGTAAAATACATGTTTTCCTCTTTAAACTATATGTACTAATATAACTAAAAAAATTGAAAAGAGAAAAATTAAACAAAAAAAGAATGTCGGTGGGCCTACCCGTGACTCAAATCGCCGTGGGCGAGGACGGATGTGGCTCAGCTCTGTAGGCACTAAAAAATGCCAAGAAATAAAGCAGGGTCGAACCTCATGACAAGCATGATGAGGGTCATCATCATGACATACCTCATCTCAGCCAACAAGCTCGCCATTAGAGACGAAGCTCATCATCGAAAATAAAGTTCGTCATTGAAGATGAAGTTCACCTAGAGATGAAAACCCTCTAGAAGATGAAGCTCATTCAAGAGACGAAATCCATTCGCATACGAACCTCGTCAAACAGTGTCTCACCTCTCAGAGAATGAAGCTTGTCATTGAAGATGAAGTTCGCCTAGAGACAGGGCTCTCAACACCTTATCCTTCAGCAAATGAAGCTCGTCAGTGAAGACGAAGCTTATTATTAAAGACGAAGCTAGTCAATGAAGACCAAGTTCATTAGAAGAAGTCCACGAAACTTGCTACAAAGCTCACCGTATAGCGAAACTCACTTTGTCGGACGAACCTCGGTGTGCATTGAGGCTCATCTTATCAGATGAACCTCGTCACGCAGCGAGGCTCGTCTCACCAAGTAAAGTTCGATTGTAACGGTCTTGAAGACCCACTCAGCCCACGTGGGCTAAATTTCAAGAGTCTGTTACGCTCCTCAGCCCCACGATTAGCATGTCAGTTATGCGCTAAAGGATTATAAATAGTCGCATGCAGCTATGAAAAAGCCATCACGGGCATGAACGAACGTACAGACAGAGTTAGCACTCACATTTTGAGATCGCCTTTTGAGATCCGAACTTCGGTTCTAGTAATCTAAGCCATCAACAGAGGTTGGTCCTCCTCTCAAGTTGAAGCAATCTTGTTCTGATCGTCAACGGAAAACAAGCTCGACTCAAGCATTGAGTGAGGAACCCTTTCGCCACCCAGAACCCACGTTAAACAAAGGAGAAGTCAAATCAATTTTCTTCTCTTCTGTACTTGAGAAAGAGTGATTGTAACGAGGTTTTTACCAAGTGATAAAATCTCGTCTCACAACTAAAATAGTTAGAGAACCAGTCGTTTCATCTTTTCCGGGACCCTACAGGTTCCATGTGGGCCGTGGCTAGGCTGGGCTGGGTCCAGCCCAGACCCAAGGACAAAGTCCTCGGCCCGACCTACCGAGGTCCCCTAAGGCCCGGGTCAGAACTGGCTCAGACCCAAAACTGTTTTGGCCTGTTCATGGGTCAGGCTCGACTCGACTTATGCCCAAACCTAGAGAGAGATGGATTTTTTTGCAAATATTATAATTTGGGGGGTAAATCTATAATATGGGAGATTTGAGGGGTACATATGCAAAAATCCTTAATTTTTTTATTTAAATAAAAAAAGATGATTGGAAATGTCTTGATGGTAAACTAGATCACTTTTTAGGTCTTGTTGCCATAGACATCAATTTTTAGGTCTTATTGGTAAACGAATGTCAATTTTTATGCAAATCTGATAATTAAGCTTACTTTAAACTATTTCAGGTTCAATATGATAGTAACAATTACTAGAAAAATGATTTGTTGTTTTATTAATAATTACAATGGAATGGAATTCCAATAAAATAACAAATGATGTATTATGTTGTATTTGGTCATGTGAATTTTGGATCCAAACAAAAATGTTTATATTTACATTTCATGGCGCTAGTGGTTTATATAGACTACTATAGTTTTCCATTCACTCATTGTTTAATTATTTGTATTTAGTAAAACTATTTTTTACTCATATTCTATATAATTTTCAACATCAATAATTAATAGCAAAAACCTTCTTCTCTCTCTATATATGTTTTTTCCCTATAGAGATTAGAGCGATTTTTTTATATCAGGAAGCTTATAGAGCTCTTCTCCAATTGGCGTCATTAAAATGGCTCATATGCTAGTTGTACCCAAAACCGCACAAACAAAAACCATATTAATTATCTACACACACCCATTGTTTTCAAAACCACTTCTCCATCTACATCTATAATATATCCACATACCCAAATTAAGTTGTTGGAGTTTTTTCCTTACCAACTACACCATTGATCAACTCTCCTTTTTTTCTTTATACTTAAATGGTATAACATTCATTGTGATAAAGACTCACCTGGTCTCTGCCTGTTGAACGCCCAATAAAAAAATAATATACTATGCTTTGTAGTTAGTTAATAATGAGATCATGTCATTATAAACAAATTAAATAATGATTAAACATGAGTTCGGGAAATTCAGTGCATCTAACGAAGGAAATACATTAAACATGACAACCATGCTATATAAATATTCGAAGAGAGGCAGAACCGCATTCATTCACCAAATCATACTCTCTTTAAAAGCACTAGTTCGGGAAAATCTTTGGGTAGACAAAAATACCCCTATAAAGTTTGAACTATCCTAATACTAATCAAATTATAATTTTTAAATTGTATTTAATAATTTATTCTAATCCTAATCAAATAAATTTAAAGTTTGAACTATCCTATTCCTAATCAAATTCTAATTTTTAAATTGTATTTAACTATAAAAAAAGAAAATAAATCGCTCGCACACTTGAAACGAGGCTCACAGTTGACACAGCTTTGATATCTAATTTTTTACTTGATAATAATATTTAATTTGTAGAAGTGAGATAATCTTCAATACGACTAAGGACTACATACATTACAGACACTTTTAATAAAGTTTAAATATCATACTCCCTTTAAAAGCATGAGTTCGAAAAAATCTTTCGGTAAACAAAAACACCCCTATAAAGTTTAAACTATCCTAATACTAATCAAATTCTAATTTTTAAATTGTATTTAATGATTTAAAAAGAAAATAAATCGCTCGCACACTTGAAACGAGGCTCACAGTTGACACAGCTTTGATATCTAATTTTTTACTTGATAATAATATTTAATTTGTAGAAGTGAGATAATCTTCAATACGACTAAGGACTACATACATTACAGACACTTTTAATAAAGTTTAAATATCATACTCCCTTTAAAAGCATGAGTTCGAAAAAATCTTTCGGTAAACAAAAACACCCCTATAAAGTTTAAACTATCCTAATACTAATCAAATTCTAATTTTTAAATTGTATTTAATGATTTATTCTAATCCTAATCAAATAACTTTAAAGTTTGAACTTTTTAAATTGTATTTAATGATTTATTCTAATCCTAATCAAATAACTTTAAAGTTTGAACTATCCTAATCCAAATCAAATAACTTTAAATTGTATATGTTTCTCATACCTATTTATTCTAATTTTTAAATTCTGTTTAAAAATTATAGAAGTGAGATAATCTTCAGTACGACTAAGAACTACTTACCTTACTGACACTTTTATTTTGATATCTAAGTTTTTACTGCTCTATTTAATTTGTAGAAGCGAGGTAATCTTCAATACGACTAAGGACTACTTACCTTACTACACTTTTTATTAAAGTTTAAATAAATTACTAAAAGGTTATCCTAATTATTCACTTTGAACTAAATATCCTAATCCTAATCCGTACACATTCTGCCTCCTCTCTTTCTTTAAAATTTGAATTAAATATCTATCCTAATTATGTATCCTCTCTTTCTTTAAAGTTTGAACTAAGACACAAACTTCAAAGTTTAAATGATCTACTAAAAGGCTATCCTAATTATTCAGTTTGAACTAAATACCCTAATCCTAATCTGTATGAGGCATAGACTTTACGCATATGAATCTGTTGATAAGAATTGTGTTATTGTTATTATAATAAAATATTATACAATTTTTAATCTTTATTCA
Source organism: Asparagus officinalis (assembly GCF_001876935.1). Lineage (NCBI taxonomy): Eukaryota > Viridiplantae > Streptophyta > Magnoliopsida > Asparagales > Asparagaceae > Asparagus > Asparagus officinalis. Next base: position 7,918 of record NW_017972544.1, on the reverse strand, counting down.
AAGAGAACTCTAATTATAATTATTATCCTATCTCATGCAACATCTCATAGACTCATACCTATATACAAACCAAGAAATTACACAATTTTCATGGTAAATTCGTCTCCTTCAACATGTATGTTCACTTTTATCTTTATGATTATTCTTTAGTAATATTGTGTATTTGATTATTCTCTTTTGTTAGTGTCTTCTTCAACATGTATATAATTGCTCACATCAACAAATTAAATAATCTTAATTATCCTATCATCAAATATTATTAATTTCAAATGACCAACTTTGAAATTGGTAGGAGTAGCTTGCATACGGTGGTTTTATTAATCATGCACATGTATTATGAATTTTTCACACGTAGGTTTTGATTTTCAAATGAATTATTAAAAGAAACAATATTTCAAACATTAATAAAATTACATAATTTTTATCCAAATAGAACTCTATTTATAATTATTATCCTCTCACATGTAACATCTCATGCTTACATATATGTATAAATCAAGAACTACATAATTTCGATACTACTTTAGTCTTCTTCAACAAGTATGTCTCTTTATTGTCTTACATTATTTTTCTTCTTTAATTTTTTTATAATAATTTCTATTTTCTTTTTGTTATTGTTGTTGTCGTCTTCATTGCTTAAAATTATTCCTTCACTGTTAATAGGAAGGTTCTTCAAAGATTAGTAAATTTTTATTTTTCTTTTGTTAGTGATTAATTTTTGTCTATGCACCCTCTATTCGAATCAAGATTATGACTTTAATAATTTATTTGCTATGACGATTTATTTTGTTAAACTATTTCAATCAATCCAACATTCTGTGATTTTAAAGTAATAAATACACGGGTGTCCATACTTATTAACAAGGGCAAATTTTCTTTTCTTCTTTTCCTTCATCAATGCTTTTCATATTTACTACTTGCATCCACTTCTTAACTTAATTAATGTGTCAAAATGACAGTAGGAAATTCTTTACGGAATTGTTAAGCTTAAAACTACACACCTCATAAACTATAAGCAAACAATTGCTAAAGAGTCTAATGTTGTGACGCCCCTGGGTTCACACAAGGCTGCAGTCCAAGGTGAAACTAAGAATGTCAAACCTGCCATGCACCACACCGTGCAATAACATGTTTCACCATCACAATTAATATCTGTCTAGTAGAGTCAACAACTGGTGTGGGTACAAAACAGGCAAAAGATGATACAAGATATACTGATGGAATGATAATAGTCACATAAATATCTCATCATCCAACATACAGAAATACATAGTCAAGATCTGAGTAAATAAACTGGAATACTTTACAAGTCTCAAATACAAATGTCTGACAAGAGGAAATAAGGCACACCGCCTTTACAACTTCTAGAATAAGACTCTCAAATACCTAAACAAAAATCTACAGTGGAACTCCAAAAGAAAATATATCTAAGTAAACAGCTGAAACTAAAATGCCTCGCCGTCAACCTGCGACTCTCCGGGCTCCTGGCTCGTTACCTAAAAGGGGGAGGGACAACGAGCGTCAAAGCGCTAGCGAGTAACATCACAACCAACCCCAATGGAACAATGCTCGTTGTATAAGAAAATACAGTTATTATATAAGAGATCTAAAACCATTGATCTTACTATAGAGGGTTTTAGTATTTAGAAATTTACAACACGAGCATAGGTACGTCGAGCGAAATAATCCAAACAAGGAAACCCTCATGTATATACCTTATATCTCAAAGTTGTAAATCCCTAAATACCAAACCCAAAGTCTAAATACAGAAAAATAATAAAGAGAAAATAATCCGTCTCAGAACATAAACTACTGTGTCCTGTCATAACCAAATAAGTGACATACTCATAGCTTAATAACTGGTCAACAAATGGTTTAAGCGGTAAATATCCAATGCGAGGGCAAAAATGGATTATAGTCCAACACGAGGACTGAGGTGGATTATAGTCCAACACGAGGACTTTAAGGGATTATAGTCCAACACGAGGACTGAGACAATGTAGTTTTGCCTGATACTTGGACCAATTAGTGAATATCGATAAGATATGAGAAAAGAATACATATAGGCAAATCACACACGTCCCTCAGTGCGTGATTCTAAACTTAGTACTCTCAAGTCATCTATCATACACAGATGTATGGCAAAAACTAAAATTTAGTATTTATAATCGAGGCAAAACCCCCGAACACTTGAAAAACATACAGCAAAACAATTAGTGCAGGAAACTGGGCGGCGGTCGACCGACCCGGTCGACCGCATACGGACACAAGCCTCACTGTTCAGCAGAGATATACTCGGTCGACCGGGTCGGTCGACCGCCAAGACATCGCGGTCGACCGCGCAGAGGTCAGGTGCATTCTGGCCTTCTGCGCGCCCAGCGGTCGACCGCGAGACTGACAGAACCCAGATCTGGGTTTTCTGTCCGCTAAAAACTAAAACAACGATTTTTTTTTAAAAAACAAAGACCCAACTTATGGAAGTGTCATGAAGCAGTAAATCGCGAATTTAAACCTTTAAAACTTGTCACAAAGATCCCATATACATATAAACATGATTTACCCATCGTTAGCAATAAAAACAAGGTTTTTACTCTTTTTTAGATATTTTCAGATCTAGATCTTTAAACAGAAAATCATTGGTGAGTTTTAAAAATAAATAATACCCCAAATTCATACTTTATGCCATAATAATCTATTAGCTATCCAAAAATACGAATTTGGCTCGATGAAACCCAATAAAACTCAATTCTTAACATGAAAACAAAAGGGGTTGGGGGTTGGGCGAGAAGTTACTCGCCTTAGGTGTTGACGAAAGCCCTAGATCTGCAGGAGGTTGATTTTCTACACTGCCAATCCAAAATCCCGCTGAAAAATTCTCCAGATCTCCTCCTAAGCACCAAATCCAGCTAGGGTTTGAGATTTGAGAGATGGGGGCTAGGGTTTTGAGCCTGAGGTGAAGAGAGGCTCTCCTGGGTTGAGTTGGTATAAATACTAACTCCCTAACCCGACCCGAAACCCAAAAGACCCGAAACAAAACCGCAAAGAAAACAAAACCTGGAAGCTCTCTGACCGTTGTGCGATCGACCGCGTCGGTCGACCGCCACGGTCGACCGCGTCAGTCGACCGCCACGATCGATCGCGTCAGTCGACCGCGCAGCACAAAAATGCCTGCTGCTGGGCATTTCACACGCTGGCCATAACACTTGATTGCTCTCACTTAAAATCACTTGTTGGGTTCTCAAACACAGATAATTACATTCATATGACATATATATGTGTATATATATGATTATTCATCACAAGGAAAATATTTACTATTAATAATTCATATATATTTATTGTAGAAATTTTCGGGGTTTTACATTCTTCCCCCCTTAAAAGAATTTCGTCCTCGAAATTCGGAAATCATGCAAACTTGAAATATGAACTCTTAGACAACCTTATAGAGATATTTACACTTAACGATCTAAAATGATAATATTCTCGCTCAAATCCTAATCTAGTGGAATTAGTACATCGGGCGAAAAATCCGAACAAGGAACCCCCCATACATATACCACGTGTTCCAAAAGATTAAAAATTAAGCAAAAGTATTCTCATTATAGCGTTAAATGCAAACATAACCAAAGATATGCACATAAGTTAAGATATGTAATCATAAATAAGAATTTATTTACCTGCTCAACCAATGTGGGTAGTCACGACGCATGTCCTCTTCGCGCTCCCAAGAAATCTCCTCAATGCCTCATCGGTTCCACTGAACTTTCACCAAGGGAATTACTTTGTTTCTAAGCCTCTTGTCCTCTCTGGCAAGAATACCGGAATCTCAATAGTAGTCAAATCATCCGGAAGCTCGATCTCCGGTGCATCCAATACTCGCTGCTGCTCCTCATCATGCAAGTGCTTCTTAAGCATAGAAATATGGAACATGTTGTGTACACTAGACATCGATGCTGGAAGATCTAGTCGGTATGACACAGCTCCAATGCGCTCTAGGATCTAAAAAGGCCCAATATATCTCGGTGCAAGCTTCCCTCGCCTACCGAATCGTTGTACGCCTTTCATAGGCGATACCTTAAGCATAACCAAATCTCCAACCTGAAACTCTAGGGGTCTTCGCCTCTTATCTGCATAGCTCTTCTGCCGACTCTGAGCGGCTAAAATCCGCTCCCTGATCAAAGCTACCTTCTTAGTGGTCTGCCTCACTAGCTCGGGCCCAAGCATCAAGCTATCCTCCGGCTCGGCCCAACATATCGGTGATCTACAAGGTCTCCCATACAATGCTTCATACGGGGCCATACCGATCGTCGCTTGATAACTATTGTTATAAGCGAACTCTACCAGTGGAATATGATCCTCCCAACTACCTTGGAAGTCAATGACACATGCCCGCAACATGTCCTCCAACACCTGATTCACCCTCTCCGTCTGGCCATCCGTCTGGGGGTGAAATACACTGCTATAAGATAGCGTGCTGCCAAATGAGTCCTGAAAACTCCTCCAAAAATGTGAAGTGAAAACCGATCCTCGATCTGACACAATCGTGTCCGGGACCCCGTGAAGTCGAACTATCTCCCGAATGAAGATCCTCGCATAAGACTCAGCTGTATAAGTGGTCCTCACCGGGATGAAATGGGCTGACTTCGTCAACCGGTCCACTATCACCCAAACTGAATCATTCCCCTTCTTCGACTTCGGCAACCCCACAATAAAATCCATAGAAATATCTGCCCACTTCCACTCTGGAATGGGTAAAGGCTGCAGTGTCCCTGCCGGTCTCTGATGCTCTGCCTTCACCTGCTGACAGGTAAAACATCTAGCCACATAGTCTGCAATCTCTCTCCGCATACCACTCCACCAGAAATGCCTCTTCAGGTCCTTGTACATCTTGGTAGTCCCTGGATGTACTGTGTACCGAGTACGGTGCGCCTCGTCAAATAACTCCCTCTTCAACTCTGCACTGGCTGGCATGACCAATCTACCCTTCATCCGTAATCCTCCATCTGTTCCAATGGTCCAGTCCGCCTTAGGCTCTTTGGAAATCTCCCCCTTACGGGTTTGAATCCAAGAGTCCTCCAACTGAGCTCTGACAACCCTGTCACTCCAAGATGGCTGCACTGACATAGCTCCCAAGAATGCACTGGTTCCTCCAATCTCGGGTCTAAAATCAAACTGGCTAAGAGTGATAAGATCCCGATGTAATGAACACCTCAAAGCTGAAATCTGATGTCGACGCTTCCTGCTTAATGCATCGGCCACGACGTTCGCCTTCCCTGGATGATACTGGATCGCGAACTCGTAGTCCTTGATAAACTCAATCCACCTCCTCTGCCTCTGATTGAGTTCCTTCTGAGAAAAGAGGTACTTCAGACTCTGATGGTCTGTGAATAACTCAAACTGCACCCCATATAGGTAGTGCCTCCAAGACTTCAGTGCAAATACCACTGCTGCCAACTCCAAATCATGAGTGGGATAGTTCTGCTCATGCACCCTCAACTGCCATGAGATATAGGCCACCACTCTCTGAGTCTGCATCAATACGCCTCCTAAGCCTGCCAACGATGCATCTGTATATACAACGAATGTCCTGTCGCTGCTCGGAATAGTCAAAACCGACGCTGTAGTCAACTTAGTCTTCAAAATATCAAAGGCCTTCTGGCACTCCATGCTCCATATGAACTGTACACCCTTCTTCGTAAGGTGTGTAATAGGCGTCGAAATCGATACGGTCGACCGAACTCTGATACAAATCAGGACGGTCGACCGCCAGGAATATCGGTCGACCGACCAGACATCGCGGTCGACCGAAAAATGACGCGGTCGACCGAAATCAAATAGCGGTCGACCGAATAAATGACGCGGTCGACCGAAGCCCTGACTCGAGCTCAGCGGTCGACCGCGTCGGTCGACCGCCGAGCGAACAGAACCCTACCTGGGTTCTGTCAGCTGCTAAAACCTGGAACCAAAGATTTCGATAACATGGGTATTTGATAAAAATGGGATCATACTGAAAATACACAACCAAAACCAAAGTTTGAAATCTATATTTTCAAGATCTTAAATCCATGAGAAACAAATCCAAATCGTTTTAAAAGCTGTAAAGATGTTTGAAACTCTTTTAGGCAAAAACTCAGATCTAGATCTTCTTTAACAGGGCATGGGTGAGTTTTGACAACATATTAAGCCCCAAACCCATATTCTAGGCTATAGTAAACTATTAGCTAAACAAAGATACGAATTTGGCTCCATAAATCCAATAAAAACTCAGTTCTTGATGTTTAAACCAAAAGGGGTGGGGGTTGGGCGAGAAATTACTCGCCTTGGTTGCTGATAATGCCCTAGATCTGTAAGATGTTGATCCCCTTCGCTGAAAACCCACGATCTGCCGAAAATCCCCAAGGACTGCTCCCAGATTGCCAAAATCCAGTTAGGGTTTTGAGGAAGAAGAGAGGGGGCTAGGGTTTACGTTTGGGGCTGAGGAGATCTCTCCTGGGTTGAGTTGGTATAAATACCAACTCCCCAACCCGACCCGAAACCCAAAACCCAACAACTAAAAACCCGAAACCAAAACCTGGTAATCTCTCTGATCGCTGATCGGTCGACCGCGCCGGTCGACCGCGCCGGTCGACCGATCAGCACAAAAATGCCTGCTGATGGCATTTTACCTGCTGATCGCCAACTCACTCAATTTCTCTCACTTGCAGACACCTGCTGGGCTCCCAAACTCTGATACACATATATATCTTATGCTTATATAGTTATTTATCACAAGGGAATTATCTACTATTACTAATTCACACATATATATACATATATACATTATAGAAATTTTTCGGGGTTTTACATTCTTCCCCCCTTAAAAGAATTTCGTCCTCGAAATTCGGAAATCATACGAACTTTGCAATATGAACTATTATAAAGATATTTACACCTAACGATCTAAAATGATAATATTCTCGGTCAAATCCTAATCGAGTGGAACTAGTACATCGGGTGAAAAATCCAAACAAGGAACCCCCCATATATATACCATGTGTTCCAACCGATTAAAATTTAAGCGAAAGTATCCTCATTATAGCGTTAAATGCAAACATAACCAAAGATATGCACATAAGTTAAGATATGTAATCATAAATAAGAATTTATTTACCTGCTCAACCAAGTGTGGGTAGTCACGACGCATGTCCTCTTCGCGCTCCCAAGAAATCTCCTCAATGCCTCATCGGTTCCACTGAACTTTTATCAAGGGGATTACTTTGTTCCTAAGCTTCTTGTCCTCTCTGGCAAGAACACAGACCGGAATCTCAATAGTGGTAAAATCATCCTGAAGTTCGATCTCCGGTGCATCCAATACTCGCTGTTGCTCCTCATCATGCAAATGCTTCTTGAGCATAGAAATATGGAACACGTTGTGTATACTAGACATCGATGCGGGAAGATCTAGTCTGTATGACACGGCTCCAATGCGCTCTAGAATCTGAAAAGGCCCAATATATCTCGGTGCGAGCTTTCCCCGCCTCCCGAATCGCTGCACGCCTTTCATAGGCGATACCTTAAGCATAACCCAATCCCCAATCTGAAACTCTAGGGGTCTCCGCCTCTTATCCGCATAGCTCTTCTGCCGACTCTGAGCGGCTAAGATCCGCTCTCTGATCAAGGCTACCTCGGGCCCAAGCATCAAGCTATCCTCCGGCTCGGCCCAACATATCGGTGATCTACAAGGTCTCCCATACAATGCTTCATACGGGGCCATACCGATCGTCGCTTGATAACTATTGTTATAAGCGAACTCTACCAGTGGAATATGATCCTTCCAACTACCTTGGAAGTCAATGACACATGCCCGCAGCATGTCCTCCAACACCTGATTCACCCTCTCCGTCTGGCCATCCGTCTGGGGGTGAAATACACTGCTATA